>NC_080386.1:19265423-19397502 GCF_014773155.1 Arachis stenosperma | reverse complement strand
GTTGACCCTTCTTGTGTAAGGATGTTCATCTCCTTGCATCATAGGCAAGTTGAACGCCACCCTCACACTTTCCGGACTAAAATCCAAGTATTTCCCCCGAACCATAGTAAGATAATTCTTTGGATTCGGGTTCATACTTTGATCATGGCTCTTGGTGATCCATGCATTGGCATAGAACTCTTGAACCATCAAGATTCCAACTTGTTGAATGGGGTTGGTAAGTACTTCCCAACCTCTTCTTTGGATCTCATGGCGGATCTCCGGATATTCACCCTTTTTGAGTGAAAAGGGGACCTCGGGGATCACCTTCTTCAAGGCCACAACTTCATAGAAGTGGTCTTGATGCACCCTTGAGATGAATCTATCCATCTCCCATGACTCGGAGGTGGAAGCTTTTGCCTTCCCTTTCCTCTTTCTAGAGGTTTCTCCGGCCTTGGATGCCATAATGGTTATGGAAAAACGAAAAAGCAACGCTTTTACCACACCAAACTTAAAATGTTTGCTCGTCCTCGAGCAAAAGAAAAAGAAGAAGTAGAAGAGAAGAAATGAGGAAGAGGAAGATGGTGGTGTATTCGGCCAAAGAAGGGGGAGAAGTGGTGTTTTGGTTGTGTGAAAATGAAGGAGTGAAGAGGGGTATTTATAAGAGAGAGGGGAGATGGTGTTCGACCATATTGGGTGGGTTTGGGAGGGAAAGTGGTTTGAATTTAAAGGGTGAGGTTGGTGGGGTTTTATGAAGGATGGATGTGAGTGGTTAAGAGAAAGATGGGATTTGATAGGTGAAGGGTTTTTGGGGAAGAGAGAGTGGTGGTGGGGTTGGTGGGGATCCTGTGGGGTCCACAGATCCTGTGGTGTCAAGGAAAAGTCATCCCTGCACCAAATGTTGCTCAAAATCACGTTTTGAGCCATTTCTGGCGTTAAACGCCGGGCTGGTGCCCATTCCTGGCGTTTAACGCCAGGTTCTTGCCCTTTTCTGGCGTTTAACGCCAGTCTGGTGCCCCTTTCTGGCGTTAAACGCCCAGAATGGTGCCAGACTGGGCGTTAAACGCCCAATTGCTAGGCTTACTGGCGTTTGAACGCCAGCAGCTTCTTCCTCCAGGGTGTGCTATTTTTCTTCCTGTTTTTCATTTTGTTTTTGCTTTTTCAATGGATTTTGTGACTTCTTATGATCATCAACCTACAAAAAAATAAATAATAAAAGAAACTATATAAATTATAATCATTGGGTTGCCTCCCAACAAGCGCTTCTTTAATGTCAGTAGCTTGACAGAGGGCTCTCATGGAGCCTCACAGATACTCAGAACAATGTTGGAACCTCCCAACACCAAACTTAGAGTTTGAATGTGGGGGTTCAACACCAACTTAGAGTTTGGTTGTGGCCTCCCAACACCAAACTTAGAGTTTGACTGTGGGGGCTCTTCTTGACTCTGATTGAGAGAAGCTCTTCATGCTTCATCTCTATGGTGACAGAGGGATATCCTTGAGCCTTAAACACAAAGGATTCTTCATTCACTTGAATGATCAGTTCACCTCTATCAACATCAATCACAGCTTTTGCTGTGGCTAGGAAGGGTCTGCCAAGGATGATGGTTTCATCCATGCACTTCCCAGTCTCTAGGACTATGAAATCAGCAGGAATGTAGTGGTCTTCAACCTTTACCAAGACATTCTCTACAAGTCCATGAGCTTGTTTTCTTGAGTTGTCTGCCATCTCTAATGAGATTCTTGCAGCTTGTACCTCAAAGATCCCTAGCTTCTCCATTACTGAGAGAGGCATGAGGTTTACACTTGACCCTAAGTCACACAGAGCCTTCTTGAAGGTCATGGTGCCTATGGTACAAGGTATGGAAAACTTCCCAGGGTCTTGTCTCTTTTGAGGTAATTTCTGCCTAGACAAGTCATCCAATTCTTTGGTGAGCAAAGGAGGTTCATTCTCCCAAGTCTCATTTCCAATAACTTGTCATTTAGCTTCATGATTGCTCCAAGGTATTTAGCAACTTGCTCTTCAGTGACATACTCATCCTCTTAGAGAAGAATACTCATCAGAGCTCATGAAAGGCAGAAGTAAGTCCAGTGGAATCTCTATGGTCTCATTTGAGTCCCAGATTCCCATGGTTCCTCATTGGGGAACTCATTGGAGGCTAGTGCACGCCCATTGAGGTCTTCCTCAGTGGCGTTCACTTCCTCCCCTTCCTCTCCAAATTCGGCCATATTGATGGCTTTGCACTCTCCTTTTGGATTTTCTTCTGTGTTGCTTGGGAGAGTACTTGGAGGGAGTTCAGTAACTTTCTTGCTCAGCTGTCCCACTTGTCCTTCCAATTTCTAATGGAGACCTTGTTTCATTCATGAAACTTTGAGTGGTTTTAATTAGATCAGAGACCATGGTTGCTAAGTCAGAGGGGTTCTGCTTAGGATTCTCTGTCTGTTGCTGAGAAGATGATGGAAAAGGTTTGCCATTGTAAACCTGTTTCTTCCACCATTATTATTGAAACCTTGTGAGGTCTCTCTTGATTCTTCCATGAGAGATTTGGGTGATTTCTCCATGAAGAATTATAGGTGTTACCATAGGGTTCTCCTAGGTAATCACCTCTTCCATTGAAGGGTCTCAGGATCATAAGCTTCTTCCTCAGATGAAGCCTCCTTAGTACTGCTGGTGCATTTTGCATCCAGACAGACTTTGAGAAATCAAATTGACTTGTTGAGTCAATATTTGTTCTGAGCCAATATGGCATTCAGAGCATCAATCTCAAGAACTCCTTTCTTCTGACTTGTCCCATTGTTCACAGAATTCCTTTCAGAAGTGTACATGAATGGTTATTGCAACCATTTCAATGAGCTCTTGAGCCTCTGTAGGCGTCTTCTTCAGATGAAGAGATCCTCCAGCAGAGCTATCCAAAGACATCTTGGATAGTTCAGAGAGACCATCATAGAAAATACCTATGATGCTCCATTCAGAAAGCATGTCAGAGGGACATCTTCTGATCAATTATTTGTATCTTTCCCAAGCTTCATAGAGGGATTCTCCATCCTTCTGTCTGAAGGTTTGGACTTCCACTCTAAGCTTACTCCATCTTTGTGGTGGAAAGAACTTTGCCAAGAAGGCATTGACCAGCTTTTCCCAAGAGTCCAGGCTTTCTTTAGGTTGAGAGTCCAACCATATCCTAGCTCTGTCTCTTACAGCAAAAGGGAATAGCATCAGTCTATAGACCTCAGGGTCAACCCCATTAGTCTTGACTGTGTCACAGATTTGCAAGAATTTAGCTAAGAACTGATGAGGATCTTCCATTGGAAGTCCATGGAACTTGCAATTCTGTTGCATTAGAGAAACCAATTGAGGCTTAAGCTCAAAGTTGTTTGCTCCAATGGCAGGGATAGAGATGCTTCTCCCATAAAATCAGGAGTAGGTGCAGTAAAGTCACCCAGCACCTTCCTTGCATTGTTTGCATTATTGTTGTTTTCGGCTGCCATGTCTTCTTCTTCCTTGAAGAATTCGGTCAGGTCCTCTAAAGAGAGTTGTGCTTTGGCTTCTCTTAGCTTTCTCTTCAAGGTCCTTTCGGGTTCAGGGTCAGCTTCAACAAGAATGCCTTTGTCTTTGCTTCTGCTCATATGAAAGAGAAGAAAACAAGAAAATGTGGAATCCTCTATGTCACAGTATAGAGATTCCTTGAGGTGTCAGAGGAAAAGAGAAATAGAAAGAAGAAGGAGAAGAAAAATTCGAACTTTACTTAGATAAGGTTCGAATTGTGCATTGAGAAGGAGTGGTACTCCATAAATAGAAGGATGTGAGAAGGAGGGAAGAAGATTTTCGAAAATTAATTAAAATATTTTGAAAACATTTTTGAAAAACATTAATTGATTTTTGAAAATCAAAGTGGAAAAGAAACCAAGTGATTTTTGAAAAAGATTTTTAAATTAGAAATCAAAAAGATTTGATTGAAAACTATTTTGAAAAAGATGTGGTTAAGAAGATATGATTGAAAAGTTATGGTTTTAAAAAGATTTGATTTAAAAACAATTTTAAAAGATATGATTTGAGAACAATTTTTAAAAAGATTTGATTTGAAAAAAAAATAATGACTTGCCTAACAAGAAAAGATATGATTCAAACATAAAACCCTTCCTCAACAGAAAAGGAAAAAAATGTTCAATCAAATCATTAATTGTTAGTAAGTATCTTTGAAAAGGGAAAGAAATTAATTTTGAAAACATTTGATTGAAAAGATATGATTTGAAAAAGATTTGATTTTGAAAAACTTTGAAAACTTGAAAAAAATTTTGATTTGAAAAACAAAATCTTCCCCCTAGCACCATCCTGGCGTTAAACGCCCAGAATGGCATCCATTCTGGCGTTTAACGCCCAAAATGCACCCTTTTGGGCGTTAAACGCCCAACCAGGTACCCTGGCTGGCGTTTAAACGCCAGTCTGCCTTCTTCACTGGGCATTTTCGAATGCCCAGCTTTTTCTGTATAATTCCTCTGCAGTATGTTCTGAATCTTCAATTCTCTGTATTATTGACTTGAAAAGACACAAATTAAAAATATTTTTGGATTTTTAATAATCAAAATGCAACAAGAATCAAATAACAATGCATGCAAGACACCAAACTTAGCAGTTTGTATACTACTGACACTACATGAGACACATAAACACTCAAGTCAAGAGAATTCAAAGATCAGAGTAAGAAATCATCAAGAATTACTTGAAGATCCTTAAGACACAAGAATGAATGCATGCAATTGACACCAAACTTAAGATGAGACACTAGACTCAAGCAAGAAATATTTTTGGTTTTTATGATTTTCAAATTTTTTTTTTTTGTGTTTTTCGAAAATTAAGTGAAAACATCAAAATTCTTAATGAGAATTCCAGGAATCAGTGCAATGTTAGTCTAAGACTCCGGTCCAGGAATTAGACATGGCTTCACAGCCAGCCAAGCTTTCAAAGAAAGCTTCGGTCCAAAACACTAGACATGGCCAAAGGCCAGCCAAGCCTTAGCAGATCACTGCTCCAAAAGCAAGATCAACAAGCTCTTGTGATGATAAGTTGAAACCTCGGTCCAATGAAATTAGACATGGCTTTACAGCCAGCCAGATTTCAGCAAATCATCATGAAACTCTAGAATTCATCTTCAAGAATTTCGAAAAAAAATAAATGCCTGATCTAAGCAACAAGATGAACCGTCAGTTGTCCATACACAAGAACAATCCCCGGCAACGGCGCCAAAAACTTGGTGCACGAAATTGTGATCAATACTTTTCAAAACATAAACAATCCCTAGTAATGGCTCCAAAGACTTGGTGCACAATACCATGGCATAAACACAACTTCGCACAACTAACCAGCAAGTGCACTGGGTCGTCCAAGTAATAAACCTTACGCGAGTAAGGGTCGATCCCACGGAGATTGGTGGTATGAAGCAAGCTATGGTCATCTTGTAAATCTCAGTCAGGCAGACTCAAATGTATAATGGTGATGAACGAAAATAACATAAAAGATAAGGATAGGGATACTTATGTACATCATTGGTGTAAGAGCTTCAGACAAGTGTATGAAGATGCCTTCCCTTCCGTCTCTCTGCTTTCCTACTGTCTTCATCCAATCCTTCTTACTCCTTTCCATGGCAAGCTTGTGTAGGGTTTCACCGTTGTCAATGGCTACCTCCCATCCTCGCAGTGAAAGCTAATGCACGCACTCTGTCACAGTACTGTCAATCACCGGTGTGGTTCCCTCCCCTACTGGAATAGAATCCAGTGATTCTTTTGCGTCTGTCACCAACGCCCAGCAGGTTACAGGTTTGAAGCACGTCACAGTCATTCAATCATTGAATCCTACTCAGAATACCACAGACAAGGTTAGACCTTCCGGATTCTCTTGAATGCCGCCATCAGTTCTTGCCTATACCACGAAGACTCTGATCTCACGGAATGGCTGGCTCGTTTGTCAGGCGAGCACTCAGTTGTCAGGCGATCAACCATGCATCATGCAATCAGAAATCCAAGAGATATTCACCAAGCCTTGAATGCTTGTAGAACAAGAATGGTTGTCAGTCATCTTGTTCATAGGTGAAAATGATGATGGGTGTCAATCATCACCTTCATCAAGTTGAAGAACAAGCGGAATTGAATAGAAGAACAATAGTAATTGCATTAATACTCGAGGTACAGCAGAGCTCCACACCTTAATCTATGGTGTGTAGAAACTCCACCGTTGAAAATACATAAGAACAAGGTCTAGGCATGGCCGAATGGCCAGCCTCCCAAAGTGAGTTCAATCATCAAAACATGATCAAAAGACTCTCTATCCAGCTCTCTATTACAATAGTAAAAGATCCTACTTATAGAAAACTAGTAGCCTAAGGTGTACAAAGAAGCGTAAATGACATAAAAATCCACTTCCGGGCCCACTTGGTGTGTGCTTGGGCTGAGCAATGAAGCATTTTCGTGTAGAGACTTGTCTTGGAGTTAAACGCCAGCTTTTATGCCAGTTTGGGCGTTTAACTCCCAATCAGGTGCCAGTTCCGGCGTTTAACGCTGGAATTTCTTGAGGTGACTTTGAACACCGGTTTGGGCCATCAAATCTTGGGCAAAGTATGGACTATCATATATTGCTGGAAAGCCCAGGATGTCTACTTTCCAACGCCGTTGAGAGCGCGCCAATTGGGCTTCTGTAGCTCCAGAAAATCCACTTCGAGTGCAGGGAGGTCAGAATCCAACAGCATCTGCAGTCCTTTTCAGTCTCTGGATCAGATTTTTGCTCAGGTCCCTCAATTTCAGCCAGAAAATACCTGAAATCACAGAAAAACACACAAACTCATAGTGAAGTCCAGAAAAGTGAATTTTAACTAAAAACTAATAAAAATATACTAAGAACTCAACTAAAACTACTAAAAACATACTAAAAACAGTGCCAAAGAGCATACAAATTATCCGCTCATCAGAATTCCTTCATTTTTGATACTTGCCTCTGTAAGAACTAATCATATAACCTCCTAATGACTGGGTTGCCTCCCAGCAAGCGCTTCTTTACTGTCTTTAGCTGGACCTTTACTGAGAATCACTCAAGTCTCAGTTTTGAGCATTCCTGCTCAAAATTGCTTTCAAGATAATGCTTGATTCTCTGTCCATTAACAATGAACTTTTTGTCAGAATCAATATCCTGAAGCTCAACATATCCATATGGTGACACTCCTGTGATCACATACGGACCCCTCCACCGGGATTTGAGTTTTCCTGGGAACAATTTGAGCCTGGAGTTGAAGAGCAGAACCTTTTGTCCTGGCTCAAAGACTCTGGTTGACAATTTCTTGTCATGCCACTTCTTTGCCTTTTCCTTATAAATTTTTGCATTTTCAAAGGCATTGAGTCTGAACTCCTCTAGCTCATTTAACTGGAGCAATCTTTTTTCACCAGCTAACTGAGCATCCATGTTTAGGAATCTGGTCGCCCAGTAGGCTTTATGTTCCAGTTCCACAGGCAAATGACAGGCCTTCCCATACACCAGTTGGTATGGAGAGGTTCCTATAAGGGTCTTGAATGCTGTTCTGTATGCCCACAGAGCATCATCCAAGCTCTTTGCCCAATCCTTTCTTCGGGCTATCACAGTCCATTCTAGGATTCTTTTTAGCTCTCTGTTAGAGACTTCAGCTTGCCCATTTGTCTGTGGATGATACGGAGTCGCCACTTTATGGCTAATTCCATATCTAACCATGGCAGAGTATAGCTGTCTGTTGCAGAAATGAGAGCCCCCATCACTGATTAGTACTCTGGGAACACCAAATCTGCTGAAGATGTGTTTCTGGAGGAATTTTAGCACGGTCTTGGTATCATTAGTGGGTGTAGCAATTGCTTCTACCCACTTAGATACATAGTCCACCGCCACCAGAATGTAAGTGTTTGAGTATGATGGTGGGAATGGCCCCATGAAGTCAATTCCCCATACATCAAACAATTCTATCTCTAATATCCCTTGTTGAGGCATGGCATATCCGTGAGGCAGGTTACCAGCTCTTTGGCAACTGTCACAGTTACGCACAAACTCTCGGGAATCTTTATAGAGAGTAGGCCAGTAGAAGCCACACTGGAGGACTTTAGTGGCTGTTCGCTCACTTCCAAAATGTCCTCCATACTGTGATCCATGGCAATGCCATAGGATCCTTTGTGCTTCTTCTCTGGGTACACATCTGCGGATCACTCCGTCAGCACATCTCTTAAAGAGATATGGTTCATCCCAGAGGTAGTACTTGGCATCTGAAATTAATTTCTTTCTTTGCACACTGCTGTACTCCTTGGGTATGAACCTCACAGCTTTATAATTTGCAATATCTGCAAACCATGGAGCTTCCTGAATAGCAAAGAGTTGCTCATCTGGGAAAGTCTTAGAGATCTCAGTAGAAGGGAGGGACGCCCCAGCTACTGGTTCTATTCGGGACAGATGATCAGCTACTTGGTTCTCTGTCCCTTTTCTGTCTCTTATTTCTATATCAAACTCTTGCAGAAGCAACACCCATCTTATTAGCCTGGGTTTTGAATCCTGCTTTGTGAGTAAGTATTTAAGAGCAGCATGGTCAGTGTACACAATCACTTTGGATCCTACTAGATAAGATCTAAACTTGTCAATGGCATAAACCACTGCAAGTAATTCTTTTTCTGTGGTTGTGTAATTCTTCTGTGCATCATTTAGAACACGGCTAGCATAATAAATGACGTGCAGAAGTTTGTTATGCCTCTGTCCCAACACTGCACCAATGGCATGATCACTGGCATCACACATTAACTCAAATGGCAATGTCCAGTCTGGTGCAGAGATGACTGGTGCTGTGACCAGCTTAGCTTTCAGGGTCTCAAACGCCTGCTGACACTGTGTGTCAAACACAAATGGTGTGTCAGCAGCTAGCAGGTTACTCAGAGGTTTTGCAATTTTCGAAAAATCCTTTATAAACCTTCTGTAAAATCCTGCATGCCCCAGAAAGCTTCTGATTGCCTTAACATTGGCAGGTGGTGGTAATTTTTCAATTACCTCTACCTTTGCCTTATCCACCTCTATTCCCCTGCTTGAAATTTTATGTCCAAGGACAATTCCCTCAGTCACCATAAAGTGACATTTCTCCCAGTTTAAAACCAGGTTAGTCTCTTGGCATCTTTTCAGGACAAGTGCTAGGTGGTTAAGACAGGAGCTGAATGAGTCTCCATATACTGAGAAGTCATCCATGAAGACTTCCAGAAATTTCTCTACCATATCTGAGAAGATAGAGAGCATGCACCTCTGAAAGGTTGCAGGTGCATTGCACAGACCAAAAGGCATCCTTCTGTAGGCAAACACGCCAGAAGGGCAAGTGAATGCTGTTTTCTCTTGGTCCTGAGGATCTACTGCAATCTGGTTGTAGCCTGAATAGCCATCCAAAAAGCAGTAATAATCATGACCAGCTAGTCTTTCTAGCATTTGGTCCATGAATGGTAAAGGAAAATGATCCTTTCTGGTGGCTGTATTGAGCCTTCTGTAGTCAATACACATGCGCCATCCTGTGACTGTTCTTGTAGGAACCAGTTCATTTTTTTCATTATGAACCATTGTCATGCCTCCCTTCTTGGGGACAACTTGGACAGGGCTCACCCAGGGGCTATCAGAAATAGGATAAATAATCACAGCCTCTAGTAATTTAGTGACCTCCTTCTGCACTACCTCCTTCATGGCTGGATTTAGCCTCCTTTGTGGTTGGACCACTGGTTTGGCATTATCCTCCAACAGGATCTTGTGCATGCATCTAGCTGGGCTAATGCCCTTGAGATCACTTATGGACCACCCAAGAGCTGTCTTGTGTGTCCTTAGCACTTGAATCAGTGCTTCCTCTTCCTGTGGATTTAAAGCAGAGCTTATAATCACTGGAAAAGTGTCACCCTCTCCCAGAAATGCGTACTTCAGGGATGGTGGTAGAGGTTTGAGTTCAGGTTTGGGAGGTTTATCCTCCTCCTGAGGAATTTTCGAAAATTCCTTTGCTTCCTCTAGTTCTTCTTGATCAGGTTGAGCATCTTTGAAGATGTCCTCAAGCTCTGATTCTAGGCTTTCAGACATATTGATCCCTTCTACCAGAGAGTCAATAATGTCAGCGCCCATGCAGTCATTTGGTGTGTCTGGATGCTGCATAGCTTTTATAGCATTTAACTTGAACTCGTCCTCATTGACTCTCAGGGTTACTTCCCCTCTTTGTACATCAATGAGAGTTCGTCCAGTTGCTAGGAAAGGTCTTCCTAGAATGAGAGTTGCACTCTTGTGCTCCTCCATTTCCAGCACCACAAAGTCAGTTGGAAAGGCAAAGGGCCCAACCTTGACAATCATGTCCTCTATTATGCCTGATGGATGTTTAATGGAGCCATCAGCAAGTTGGAGGCATATCCTAGTTGGTTTGACTTCTCCAGTCAACCCAAGCTTTCTGATAGTGGATGCAGGTATTAGATTGATGCTTGCTCCAAGATCACATAGAGCTGTCTTGGTACAAGCGCCTTCTAATGTGCATGGTATCATAAAGCTTCCAGGATCTTGAAGCTTTTCTGGTAAGCTTTTCAAAATGACTGCACTGCATTCTTCAGTGAGAAACACTTTTTCAGTTTCTTTCCAATCCTTCTTATGACTTAAGATCTCTTTCATGAACTTAGCATAAGAAGGTATTTGCTCAAGTGCCTCTGCAAACGGAATCTTTATTTCAAGAGTCCTTAGATAGTCTGCAAAGCGGGCAAATTGCTTATCCTGTTCCGCTTTGCGGAGTTTCTGAGGATAAGGCATCTTGGCTTGATATTCTTCAACCTTAGATGCTGCAGGTTTATTCCTTACAGAAGTGGTTGAAGAAGCCTTGTTAGAGGGATTACTGTCAGCACTCTCAGGTGTCTGATCTCCCCTTGGCGTCTGAACGCCAGGATTGGGTGGAAAATGGGCGTTTAACGCCAACTTTTCCCCCTTTTCTGGCGTTTGAACGCCAGAACTGGGCAAGGAATGGGCGTTTAACGCCAGCTTTCCTTCCCTTTCTGGCGTTTGAACGCCAATAACATTCCTCTCTGGGCTCTTACTGTCCTCAGAGGGATTTTGAACATTGGTTTGGTTATCCTCTGTCAATTGTTCCTTGCTTGGCTTTTTGCTCTTTTAAGCAGTGGTATTCAGTGTTCTCCCACTCCTCAGTTGAACTGCTTGACATTCTTCTGTTATCTGTTTAGATATTTGCTATTTTGCTTGATTCAACTGCAGTTCTATGTTCTTGTTAGCAACCTTAGTATCATGGAGCATTTCTCTAAATTCTGCTAACTGTTCTGTCATCAGGAGCAATTGTTGATTAAGCTCATTCATCTGTTCTTGAGGATTAGGATCAGTGACTAATGCCATGACTTCCTCTTTTGGAACGAACTCATTGCTAGAATATAAGTATTGGTTTCTAGCAACAGTGTCTATAAGCTCTTGAGCTTCTTCAATTGTCTTCCTCATGTGTATAGATCCACCAGCTGAGTGGTCTAAAGACATCTGAGCTTTTTCTGTGAGCCCATAGTAGAAGATGTCTAACTGTACCCACTCTGAAAACATTTCAGAGGGGCATTTTCTAAGCATACCTCTATACCTCTCCCAGGCATTATAAAGGGATTCATTATCCTCTTGTTTAAAGCTTTGGATGTCCAGCCTTAGCTGTGTCATCCTCTTTGGAGGGTAAAAATGATTCAGAAATTTGTCTGACAACTGTTTCCATGTCTTTATGCTTGCTGTAGGTTGGTTATTCAACCACCTTTTAGCTTGATCTTTTACAACAAATGGAAACAGTAATAGTCTGTAGACATCCTGATCTACCTCTTTATCATGTACTGTGTCAGCAATTTGTAAGAACTGTGCCAGAAACTCAGTAGGTTCTTCCTGTGGAAGACCGGAATACTGGCAGTTTTGCTGCACTATGATAATGAGTTGAGGATTTAGCTCAAAGCTGCTTGCTTTGATGGGAGGTGTACAGATGCTACTCCCATATGCAGCTGTAATGGGGTTAGCATATGACCCCAGAGTCCTTTTGGACTGATCAATCCCTCTTAGGTCCATAATGGACAAAAGGGAAATGATAATGATTGCAAATAGATAAATTTTGTTTTTTTTTTTTTTTGAATTAAACGAAAAAAAATTAAAATAAAATAAAAGGAAATAATAAAAAAAATTCGAAAATCAAAAAGAAAACAAAATCAAAGCAAATTGAGAACTGAATCAATTAGTTAATTAAAAAGATTTTGAAAAAAAGCAATTAGAAAGATATGATTGAAAAGTTTTATGAAAAAGATTTGATTGTTAAAAAGAGGAAAGAGAAAAACAACAAAAAGACACCAAACTTAAAATTTTTAGAAAATCAAACACTAATTTTCGAAAATTTTAAAGGAAAACACAAAGAGGACACCAAACTTAGAATTTTTATGAATCAAAAAGGGACTAAGAACATGCAAAATCGAAAATTTTAAAAGAAAAACAAAAGCATGCAATTGACACCAAACTTAGAATATGAAACTAGACTCAACTAAAAGACTCTAAACTAATAAAACAGTCATAATCTAAGCAACAAGATAAACCGTCAATTGTCCAAACTCGAACAATCCCCGGCAACGGCGCCAAAAACTTGGTGCACGAAATTGCAATCACACTTTTGCAACCCCGCACAACTAACCAGCAAGTGCACTGGGTCGTCCAAGTAATACCTTGCGTGAGCAAGGGTCGATCCCACGGAGATTGTCGGCTTGAAGCAAGCTATAGTTATCTTGTAAATCTTAGTCAGGATATCAGAAATTATCAGGATTGATTGTAAAAAGCAAAAGAACATGAAATGGTTACTTGTTTTTCAGTAATGGAGAACAGGTTTAGAGACTCATGCCGTGGAAGGTATACAATGAAATGTGTAAAAAAATGTCATGAGGTTCAGATACAATGTCAAAAGATCCTATTAATAGTAGACTAGTAACCTAGGGTGTACAGAAATGAGTAAATGACGTAAAAATCCACTTCTGGGTCCACTTAGTGTGTGCTTGGGCTGAGCAGTGAAGCATTTTCGTGTAGAGAACTTTTCTGGAGTTAAACGCCAGCTTTCATGCCAGTTTGGGCGTTTAACTCCAAGTTTTATGCCAGTTCCAGCGTTAAACGCTGGAATTTCTGAGGGTGATTTGCCACGCCGGTTTGAGCCATCAAATCTTGGGCAAAGTATGGACTATCATATATTGCTGGAAAGCCCAGGATGTCTACTTTCCAACGCCGTTGAGAGCGCGCCAATTGGGCTTCTGTAGCTCCAGAAAATCCACTTCGAGTGCAGGGAGGTCAGAATCCAACAGCATCTGCAGTCCTTTTCAGTCTCTGAATCAGATTTTTGCTCAGAACCTTCAATTTCAGTCAGAAAATACCTGAAATCACAGAAAAACACACAAACTCATAGTAAAGTCCAGAAAAGTGAATTTTAACTAAAAACTACTAAAAATATACTAAAAACTAACTAAAAGATACTAAAAACATACTAAAAACAATGCCAAAAAGGGTACAAATTATCCGCTCATCAAGTCCTAATCTTAACTTTGTGATAACTCTGCTATTAGAAATCTATTTTCAGAGTCATATGAATAGTAGTAATTAGTGTTTATTTTTCATTTTTAATTTTATCCCCAAGTAAGCTATAATTTATTTTTTTCATCATCATTAAACATGAATAAAATAGCAGATTTTTAGAATAAGGAAGCAATTTTATTTTCAAGTTCTTAATAAGAAAAATTCATATTATTTATATGTGGTGACAATACTTTTTATTCTCTGAATGAATGCTTAAACAGTACATAAATTTTGATAATGAAGTTTATAAATGTTAAAATTGTTGGCTCTTGAAAGAAAGATGAAAAAAAGAGAAATGTTGTTAATAATCTGAAAAATCATAGAATTGATTCTTGAAGCAAGAGAAAGCAGTGAAGAACAAAGCTTGAAAAAAAAACGAAAAAATAAAAGAAAGAAAAAGAAGAAAGCAAGCAGAAAAAGCCAATAGCCCTTTAAACTAAAAGGCAAGGGTGAAGAGGATCCAATACTTTGAGCATCAATGGATAGGAGGGCCTACAGGCATAAAATCTTGGCCTAAGCGGCTGAATCAAGCTGTCCCTAACCATGTGCTTGTGAAATGCAGGTCCAAGTGAAAAACTTGAGACTGAGTGGTTAAAGCCGTGATCCAATGCAAAAAGAGTGTGCTTAAGAACTCTGGACACCTCTAACTGGGGACTTTAGCAAAGTTGAGTCACCATCTGAAAAGTTTCACTCAGTTATGTGTCTATGGCATTTATGTATCCAGTGGTAATATTGGAAAACATAATGCTTAGGGCCACGACCAAGACTCATAAAGTAAATGTGTTCAAGAATCAACATGCTAAACTAGGAGAATCAATAACACTATTTGAATTCTGAGTTCCTATAGATGCCAGTCATTCAGAACTTCAAAGGATAAATGGAGATGCCAAAACTATTCAGAAGCAAAAAGCTACTAGTCCCTCTCATCTAATTAGAATTTGAGCTTCATGTAAACTCTGAGATGATATTGCCTCTTGGTTTTCTTTTTTATCCTCTTTCATTCATCTAGTTGCTTGAGGACAAGAAATAGTTTAAGTTTGGTGTTGTAATGAGCGGATATTTTATACGCTTTTTGGGGGTATTTTTATATAGTTTTTAGTAGGATTTAGCCACTTTTTAGTATATTTTTATTAGTTTTTGTGAAAAAATCATATTTCTAAACTTTACTATGAGTTTGTGTATTTTTTCTGTGATTTCAGATATTTTCTGGCTGAAATTGAGGGACCTGAGCAAAAATCTGATTCAGAGGCTGAAAAAGGACTGCAGATGCTGTTGGATTCTGACCTCCCTGCACTCGAAGTAGATTTTCTGGAGCTACAGAACTCCAAATGGCGCGCTCTCAATTGCGTTGAAAAGTAGACATCCAGGGCTTTCTAGAAATATATAATAGTATATACTTTGCGCGAGTTTTGACGATGTAAAATGGCATCAAAACGCCAGCTCTCTGCCCTTTTCTGGCGTCAAAATGCCAGAACTGGCATAAAAGTTGGAGTTAAACGCCCAAACTAGCACCAAAGCTGTCATTTAACTCCAGGAATAGTCTATGCACGTGAAAGCTCCAATGCTCAGCCCCAGCACACACTAAGTGGGCCCTAAAAGTAGATTTCTGCACTACCTATCTTAGTTTACTCATTTTCTGTAAACCTAGGTTACTAGTTGAGTATAAAAACTACTTTTAGAAATTTATTTTGTAACTTATGACATTTTCACATTTTACATTGTATCTCTACGGCATGAGTCTCTAAACTCCATTGTTGGGGGTGAGGAGCTCTGCTGTGTCTCGATGGATTAATGCAATTATCACTATTTTCCATTCAATCATGCTTGTTTCCATTCTAAGATGTTCATTCACACTTAAACATGATGAATATGATGATCTGTGACACTCATAACCATTCTCAACTTATGAACGTGTACTTGATAACCACCTCCGTTCTATCTTAGATTGAATGTGTATCTCTTGGGTTCTTGGTTCACGAATTTGAGTACCTCTCCTGACAACAGAGTGTTTGAATTCGTGCATCCAGAGTCTTCGTGGTATAAACTAGAATCAATTGGAAGCATTCCTGAGATCCGGAAAGTCTAAACCTTGTCTGTGCTATTCTAAGTAGGATCCGGAAAGGAATGACTGTGACGAACTTCAAACTCACGAATGTTGGGCGTGTGACAGACGCAAAAGGATCATTGGATCCTATTCCAACACAAGTGAGAACCGACAGATGATTAGCCTTGTACATGGACCTTTTTCACTGAGAGGACGGATGGTAGCCATTGACAACGGTGATCCTCTAACATACAGCTTGCCATGGAAGGAGTCTTGCGTGCGTGAAGAAGAAAATAGTAGGAAAGCAGAGATTCAGATGACAGAGCATCTCCAAAACTCCAACCTATTCTCCATTATTAAATCACAAGTATCTTTTATTTCATGCTCTTTTATTACATTGCAAACAAAAACCCTTTTTATTATTAATCTCCTGACTAAGAGTTACAAGGTAACCATAGCTTGCTTCAAGCCGACAATCCCCGTGGGATCGACCCTTACTCACGTAAGGTATTACTTAGACGACCCAGTGCACTTGCTGGTTAGTTGTGCGGAATTGCAAGTGTGATTGCAATTTCGTTCACCAGCACGCTTGTGTTCGTGAGTCTCGGCACTCTTCCGCGTAAAATGTTCGTTTAACCGATAATACGTTGCTCGGACGATCGCCAACACAGGGAGGTTTCGGGCACCCTTCAAAACTGAATTAATGCACTCCACAAGTTTCGTCGTCATATGGCCCCATCGATGACCCTCATCAAATGCCAATACCCAGTGTCTAAGTCCAATGGCATCGCACTACCGGGCATATGCCTCGCCTCGCTCTTCCAGCCTCTTGTAATTGATGTTGTACTCCTCCACTGTCCTTGAATATCCTATGTTGACAACAAGTTTTTGCAAGTGTGGTACTTTGAATGCCCTTAAGAAGTTGCTACCGATGTACCTTGTACAAAACATCCACCATGTTCTCGGAGGTTGCCAATCACCACCGGAATGATTTACTGCTACCTGGATTGACTCATGTCGATCTGAGATCATACCTACACCGTCTGATCTAACATCATGCCTTCGTAGATTCCTTAGCAAGAAGTGCCACGCATCAGTTGTCTCGCCCTCCACCAGGGCAAAGGCGATAGGCACAATGTTCTAGTTCCCATCTTGTGCGATAGCAACTAGAAGTGTACCTTTGTATTTTTCATACAGATGTGTGCCATCAACTTGAACTAGAGGCTCGCAATGCTTGAACGCCCTAATGCATGGATAGAAACTCCAAAATACGCGGTGAAAGTATTCTGACACCATCCGCCTCCTCAGTCCCGTTGTACAGTGGTCGTATTTCTATTTGGACTATTGAGCCAGGCATCTTCTGAGTCATGACCGAGAGCCACCATGGCAAAGCTTGATAAGAATCCTCCCAACCACTGAAAACTTTGGCTATGGATTTCTGCTTTGCCAACCAAGCCTTTCGGTAATTAATGGTGTAGTTAAACCTTGACTGGACTTCCGCAATTATAGATTTGACCTTGATGGACGGGTCACTCTCAACCAACGGCCTTATAGCCTCAGCAACTGTGTCCGAATCTAACTTGGAATGATCCAGTGAAATCGTTCCCATGGTGCATGTGTGCCTGCCGTTGTATCTCCGTATCTCCCAACAACCTTTTTTCCTTATCAAACTGGCTCGGATAAGCCAGTCGCACCCACGCCCATACAACTTGCATTTTGCATAGAATGTCAATGGTTCGGACTCATAAACATTGTAGTCGACTCCTCTAGAGATAGTGTAACTTCTGATTGTTGTGACGACAGACTTTCTAGAACTATACTCCATTCCTATCCTGAACTCTCCGTCCTCAGGATCAGCAACACCTATAAAAAGTAGAAATCATCGTTCATTGATCCATCCGAAATATAAATTTACAAAAACATATTATTCAGTTATCATATACCTATGTTTGCATATTCCGAAAATTCTGGTGCATTCATCACGTCAAGATCCAAATTACGCATAAAAGGTGGGACGTTCATCGGTTGACTGACTGCAGGGTGAACCACCACATTCTTCACTTCTGCTTCGACTCCCACATCACCATCCTCGTCTTCATCACTAGCTTCATAAGTGGCTTCGAAGTCCTCTTTATTGTCACTATTCATTCCTTCGTACATTGCAGCTCTATCATCCTCTATATCTAAATCATTTTCAATCTCATCTGCCTCTACCTCTTCAAACTCAACATACAACTCAATATGTGGCTGTCGCATTTGAGTTTGCCGGTGAATCTGGAACATATTTTGCATACTCTTCTCGTCAGTGATCGGCATGATATCAAACTGTATTAAACCACCAAAAACTATAACCGGATTTCGGTACACTATACTGCTCACTCTCCTCAATATATTGTTCTCCATGCTTTGGCAGAGACCGTTTCAAAGCTCGATAAATGTCATGGTGCATAGAACCACAACGAAAATGAATTCTGGCACACAAACCTCACTCCCTCATGAATATTTTGTATAATCTCACCATTACGATACATTATCATGTTTGCAATACCCTCCATTACACTAGCAACACACTCAAAGAACACTCTTCTTAACAATGAAAATGGTACTAGTCTTTGCCTTATATAGATGAAGTACTCAGCACGCCCACCCCCGTGTTGCAGTCACCAATCAACCAGCCTTCGACACGTGTAACACGCCTCCCCCTCCTTCCGTGCTGACTCAACACGCCCCCATATGTTGAGGTTTGTGCAACCAAATTTCGCCAAGTAACATTCACATCCACCTATATGCTGACTCAGCACGCTCCTCATGTGTTGCAGTCTACATGCAACACGTACTTCCACATGTTAAAAGTATTTTCTGACACCACCAATCTGCAAATACACACCTTGCACCTATTTTAAACTCAAACACCAATTTTAATCCCATAACCAAATTATTTTGCCGTTAGTTAAACTTGATTACAAAATTAATTTATCCATATAATATTCTATTAAATTTTAGCCCCGCTTAGAGAACAATAATGCTAATTTTGAGAATCAATTTGAGAGAAGTAAAATCTATCAAACATATATACTTGCATCAAGATAAATTCTAACTAAATAACAATCAAGTATCCGTTGTTCAACAGAAAATTATATATATATATATTAGCACCAAAGTATATTTTTATATTTAGAACGCAGAATATATCTATTTTATCTTTAAATAGTTATGTATTTCTTTTAAAAACATCTTGGGTGAAGTGTTGTTCGAAAACATTTTTTTCAAATGAACTAGACAATATTGCAAAATCACAAACTCACACACAACATTTTTAAAGGTTTTTATTCATTATTTTATCTCAACTAAATTTTAAATCCTATTATAATTATTTATGAGACAAATGAATTCTCACTAGCCAATGCCTCGACCATGTTGGAAACATTATATTATTTTAATAAACTCACGGCTTTTGACTGTTACACAAATTTTAAAAATCAGTTATGACTAACATTATTCTAACTTTTAAATCTTATTATTTAATTTGGTTAAATTTAATTCATAAAAAAAATTTAAATATGTTACATTACTCTTCGGATATTTGTACTGTACAAATAAAAAGTACGTGAGGCTATGCTTTCCTATATGGTCACCACCACCATTAGTCCATTTATGGGGTTATATCGTTAATGTGGATAGTTAATTCGTTATCAAACTTCAAACAAATTAAATGTATATATGTTGGTTACACATACAAGGACAATAATCAACTACTGAAGGAGACTGCTTCCTTGGCACCCCACAATATTATAAGGAAAACAAATATATATCAATGACGCATTAGATCCACTTTTATTTTAAGTTTAATTAATTGGTCCTCATTTTTTTAAGAAGAGTTTAACTTTTAAAAATATAAAAAAATAGAATTTAAGAGACTAATACTTTTGATTTAAAAAATTAAAAAATTAGTTAATATTAATTTAAATACAAAATGATTGAATTTATTTTCCTCAAATTTCTAATTAATAAGTAAAGCAGAAGTATAGTAGTCACTTTCTTTGAGTCTCTCTCTATGTGTTCATTGCTAGGAGGGCACATACATAGGCTTATTAGGTTGAGGACCATATTCGTCTATATGTGCCGGTCCACACCAAAAGTATCTAGTTTATTGACTTGAGGAGGCCGGATTTTATTTATCAAAAAGTTGTACATTAAAATTAATCATTAATATATATATATATATAATTATTTTTAATATATATTTATATTTAAATATATTTTTTATATTATAACTAATTTTAATAATTAATTTGAATATATATAAAATATAATTATTTATTTATTTTAAATATTTTTTTTAATGTTATGCAATGCCATCCTTAAAGTTGGTTTAGCCAAACTAGTCTTTCTAATATTATTTTCGTGATAATAAAATTTGAATTTAGGATGTTTTTTTATACTACTAAATTTCTCATAACTATTTTTTAAGATTTACAATATGTTTAAATAGATAAATAAACTAATTATTCGACTAATTTAAACTGATTATTGGTATTACATACAATAAAAATATTGCATCATCTAATCGGTATATTATTACAGAAATAACAGTATTATAGAATCAACATAGTTTATTATTTTCAATGAACTGTTAACCAATAAATTTGCTGATAGATGTCCAAAAAAAAGTATTCACTAACAAAATACTAGTATAAATATAATAATGTTGATTAATATAAACAAAAATTATTGATATCTGAATTTTTTCTTTATAGAAAATTAAAGATAAAAGATATCTACTATTAGTATAACTATAAACCAATTATTATCAGTGCAACTGCCATAATGTAACTAATGGAGGAAACGAAAATCAAAAGACAAAGAAATTATAACACTATATTAAATAGGGCCATGTGTGAAGTCACCGTCGTAATCAAGATGCATATAGTGCCCAAATGCTTGCTTGAATGGGTTTCTTTCTCCACTATTTTGAAATATCTAATATCGCGGTAATGGATCTTTTTATATAATAAATTAAAAAAGAATTTCATTTAGGAAAAAACTAATAATACTAATAAGTTAAAAAAAGATATAACAAACTTATAAGAAACAAATAGGTTCATCATCCTAAACAGTGCTCTTATTAATAATAATAAAAATATTTGAAAGACAATAAAAAATTAATTTAAAATAATTTGAAATTATCATTTTTTATTTTTAATTACTGTTAGAATAATTAAATAAAATTAAGTATAATAAATATTATATATATTAATTTATAGATGTTAAGGTAAATAAAATAACTTTAATACATTACCGTAATAATAAAACAATAATATTTAATATAGGAAATTATAAACTAGTGGCAGAATCATTTTCTAAATCATATTTTGTTATTAGATGACCATGGTAAATGGTTACATCTATTACTCTCTATGCCCATTCTTTTTTTTTCGTTTTTTTTTTTTTTTGTTTTATGGTCACCATTAGTGTATTATATATTAAGTTATATTATGAAATTTTTTTTCAAAAAATTAAATTAATAGGAGGATGGATACGAATAGTTATATCTCTAATATATTTTTTATTCAAAAATCTTTTTTTTTGGTATTGCATATATAAATTTTTATATAGGCTTTTTTTTATTTGTTTTATATTAAATTATTTTTTGACACAATATCATAAAAATAGCTTATACAGAAATATTTAACCTGATAATATAAAAAGAGACACATAAATGATTATATATCTAACAAATTAATTATTATAATTCATCAATTATTCTACATCTATTTCTTTCAATTTATATGTTACATTTTAATTTTAACATATATTGAGTTAACATATTTAATTGTTTGTTGGTACTAAATATGTGTCAGTTTATTTATTTTTTTTTTTAATATTTAGTTTGATAAAAGGGAGTAATAATACAGAAAGTATTTTGCTTATATTTTGAAGAAAAATAATAGGTGACTAATATTTTTCTTTTACTAAAAATGTTAATCATCTAACCTTCTTTTTTTGCTGTAAACTATTTTTTTTAGTAAATGATGAAATTAGTTTCAAAAGATCGTTTATTGTTTAAAAAAAATATAGAGAAATAACCTCTTACAAATTAACATAAGCCAATTTTATTATAATTTAAATTTTATAAATAAATAAAAAATTTAAAATTTAAAATTTAAAATTTAAAAAAATTATTTTTACATTTATCCTAATGTCATGTATAATACACAATAAAAACGATCCATAAAAACTTAATTCCTTTTTATTCACTCAAATCTCTCCCTCCACAAATGCGCCGGTTTTGACGCCCCGACCGCCATCCACCAACCACCGTCGCATCTTTCGTCGCGCTGCGCGGCCTCTTCCTCGCGATCAACTACTCGGATCCATGGCGACTCCTCCACTCGCGATGCGCGGCCTCCATGGCTTTTTCCTCGCGACGCGCCACTGCGAGTCTCTCACCGTGCACGCAACACCGTCCAAGATGTCGTCGCCGGTCACCCTACAACTCTTTTTCTTTTCCTCCTTCTATTTGGTTTTGAATGATTCTTTTAACTAGTGTTTTATGTTTCTTTTTTCTAAATTTCGAATGATTCTTTTATTAGTTTTAGATGATTCTTTTTCCTATGTTTTGTATGTTTTTTTTTAGGATTTGGATGTTTCTTTATCTTATGTTTTGGTTTTTTTTTTTGAGTTTGGACATTTTTTTTAAAGAGGAATTAGAATTTGCGTAATAAATGATAAAAGGTGAATTAGAGTAAAAAGAGGTAATTAGTAATCATTAATTTTGAATTTTAAAAAAAATTTAAATAATTAATAATTAATGATAATTAATTAGTATAGAATGCAATTTAAACATATTTGTTGGCTTGTTGTTGGCTATATTCCTATTGATTCCCTAGCAGAATTGTTACTTAAATTAGTCTCTAAAATATTTTTTTAATTAAATTAAATTCGTCATTTAAAGATTTTAAGTTAGTTATTTTAGTTTTTTTGTCACTTTTATTGCCAACCGCGTCAAAATTTGTTGATGTGTCGTATTAAATTAATGATAACATAACACACCTAGACCTAGTAGTCATAATTGACGTTTAACACAATAAGTTTATGAAATTATATCAAATTAATTTTAAATTGAGAGATTCTAATGCTTCAAATTTTTTCTCAATTAGATTTTGATTTGATATAATTTCATAAATTTATCATGTTAATAGTCAATTAAAATTCTTATATGTATATTATAGTATCACTTAACGTATCATATTAGTAAATTTTAATACTGTCAACAAAAAAGGACAAAAAAATTAATGTAATTAGTTTAAAATTTTAAAAAAATAAATTTAATTAAATTTTTTAAAAAATTAATTTAAAAAATGAATAATTTTTATGAATACATGTACCCTATTTTCACCGTACCATCAAATCTCTCTATCATTAGTTTCAGTATTTTATAAAAAAAAAAAAAATCTAGAAAACCAATAACTTTTATATTTTTAGGTCAACACTTAACTATAAAAAAAAGTAAGTAATATCATCATTGTTACATCTTCATCACTCGACGGAACTGATATCTATTATCATCAAATATGAATAAAATTATTTATTATTCACACTATACCCTCTTAATAAAACCCATATCGTTACCTTCAACTTTTTAACTAAAACAATTATTAACTCATTATTAATCTAGAACCCTATCTCCAACGTAACATAAACAAAAATATTTGAGAAAAAAAAAGCAGCTCAAAATAATTTAAAATATCATATTTTCACTTTTTAATTACTGTATATTCTATTTATATTTTTTAAATTACAGCTGAAATAATTAAATAATATTAAATATAATAAATATCTATTACAGATATTATATATATAAAATAATCAATGTTAATTTAAATAAAATAACTTTACATTATTATTGTATTCCTAATATTATTACTGCAACATGAAACTAGCCTATATATATGTATACAAATTCTTACGAATAAGTTTAAATTCCCACCATCCATGCACGTTACTAGATAATGCGACCCATACCATAAATTCAAATGGCTATACTCTAAACCTATTTTGATGGGTTTATAGGGTCGTTGACAACACTATGAAACCAGCCAACCAGAGCACAGCGTGGTCCTATGCCCCTGCACGTACGTTAAGACATTACAATGAGTGTAAGCATGATGTTTTTATGTAATAACACAATTTAACTACATGCATGTGTTATTCATGTCGTCTATTATTATTATTTGATTTCTGAGTTGGAATGATGGGAAAACTCAATGGCATTGCTATGAGGTAGGAAACGATATTGCTTCTTATATGGAAAATAATTATTGCGAGCAATTATATTCTCACACCTCACAAACGATCCTCTTTAATTATATTGTTGAAACAGGCCATAGGATCTTAATAATTTAGATACCAACTTGTTGCATGCTGAATTTGTACGTACTATATAGATAATGGCCACCATCAAAATTTCCACGTGATTATTGTCACTAGATTCTTTTACATTACGTACTCCGTCCAAAGAATCATTGTTGATATTCTTAAGAATGTGTTTGATTGCCTGGTATATATAAAAATGATGAGATTTCTAAACCTTAATAAAACTTATTTAGATGATCTTGAAGTCTAGCCTTGCCTACTTATTATACCTAGGGGTGGAGTTTTGCTTGGACAGTGAGAAGCTATGACCCCTCAAATATTTTGTAAAAGAATTAGTAGTTCTTTTTTCAAAAAAAGTTAGCTCAATTAGATCAAATATTTTGTTTTACAAATAATAGGAAGAATGGACTTTTGACAAATTAAACATACTAAGGCCCAGTATCATTGAAGTAATTAAAAGGCCTTGTTGCTTGTTTAGTGCTCACAAAACCTAAACAAAAGAAATATTCTATATTTTATTATTAGAATTAGGTATTTTTATTATTTAATTTAGTGATATTTTATATTTTGTTAGTTTTATAATTATTTTTTTTAAGTTAGACAAAAATATTAAAATTTTTAATAAATATTGGTGTTATTGTATTTTTGTAGACTATAGAGAATTTACAAATTACAAATGTTAAAATTTTAATCCTTCAAACTAAGTTCTACTATATATGTAATTATATCCTTTTATATTATTTTTGATAAATTAGATAATTTTTTTATCTCTTCAAAAAATAAGACAGAAGATAAATTTCTCACGGATAATTTAATTTAAGTTTAATTACTCTGTTGGTCCTTATAGTTTTGCGAAATTTTTAATTAAGTCCATATACTTTTTTTTCCTTTCAACTAAGTCCTTGCAGCAAATTTTTTTTTTAATTGGGTCCCTACTTTTTTTTCTTTTATTTGGCTCTGCACTAATTTTTTTTCTGGTTGAATTTTTATAAAATTAAGTCAATTATTGCCAGGAGGGACCTAATCGAAAAAAAATAGTGCAAGGATCCAATTAAAATAAAAAAAAGTATAAAGACCTAATTAAAAATTTTGTAAAATTATAGAGATCAACATAATAATTAAACCTTTACTTTTTTACACTAAAAAATAAATTGGTAAAATATATATAGTTCTGATTTAATTATTATTAATTTTAAGTCACTTACGATTCAAAAAATATCATTATAAAATATTTTATAATTTTTATTTGTATAATTATTTATTCATTATCATATTAATAACAAACTTAAAAAATAATTATATTTATAAATTTTGTTTTAACATGAATATTATTATATAATTTTTTTTAAAGATTTTGGACTCTTCAAAAGCTTCTTTCAAGATTTGCCACTGATTATATCTATTATATACTAGTGTTATACACATGCGATACACGGATTTATATTTAAATTTGATAAGTTAAATTAAAAATAATATTTTATAACCATATATTTTTCAAGTTTAGTATAACACTATCATCGTCATTATATAATAAACGTGTTAAATATGCTGTTTTATTTTTATTCAAAGTAAAATATAAATAGAAGTGTCTGAAGTATATAATATTCTTGAACCATAAGGAGAAAGACATGAAAAAATAAGAACATACATAACTGTAAGAATAGCATGTCAATTTTATACTAAACTTTATATCAAAAAGCTAATAAAAATTTATCGACAACCTAGTATCTTACTAACTTCATTAGAAAAGCAATTGGCATATGATGTTGTGCTCCTTGTTACACATTTCATTTCAAATCTGAAAACAGAGTTATAGATAAATTAGTTATATCTAAAGTAAATATTTGTACAAAAGTGTAAATCATAACATGCTATTAAAATGAAAATAATATTATTCTTACCTAAATATTATTAAAAACCTCTTTAAACACAACATTTGTTGTTGATGACTTTGGATTGCTGTCTTCGTCTAGAATTAAAACCCTGAGGCCGCTGGGACTCTTAACTCTTGACAAAGCAACATAAAGTTGTCAATGGGTGAACACTGATTTGGCAAATAAAGCCCTAAATGTGATAATGATTGACCCTGACTTTTGTTAATGGTCATTGCAAAGCATATTATTAATGAAAATTGTCTCCGTTGAAACTTAAATGGCAATCCTGAATCTAAAGGGATCAAGTTCATTTTTGAAATGTACACTTTATCTCCAATATTTCTACCGGTCACTACCGTCACTCCAATTACGTTGATGCCAAGTTCGTTAACTATTAATCTTGTCCCGTTGCATAAACCTGAAGTCTGGTCTATGTTTCGCAGTAGCATTACAGCGACTCCTGACTTCAAAGTCAACTTGTGATTAGGTAGTTCCGAACATTTGATGTCATTTAGGAACTCTGGTGTGAACTACTCTTGTTGTACATCTTCATTCTCATCAGTTTGACATGTTGTGTCAGAGCTCAAATACTCCTTTTCTATCCCTAGAAAGATTGTCAAGACAAAATCGTTTACCTTCTCGACACTCTCAAGCGTGGGTGCAAGAATTGCCCTACTCTGAAAATACATGTAATCTGACATGTTTTGCAACAAATTTGATATGCAAAGTTTGCCAAATGAGAGAGAGGGTCATCAGTAGTTGTAATCAATTTCAACTTCTGATTCATCACCAACAACAGAGCCAATATTTCCATTTCCAATATCAAGTATCCAATTAGCAAATCTCTTCATTTCACCTTTATTTTGATCCGAAGAAGACATTAGAAGCCTCATGTTCGTATGCAGTTTCAGAACCTTACAAAATGACCACAAATGGGATGAGTTAGTAGCGGATGCCAATATATCGTGTCTACTTCCTTTCGAAATCACCGGAAGTATCTGTCTGAAATCACCTCCTAGAACAACAACCATACCACCAAATGGTTGATGTGTCTTATGTTGATCGATAACTGACATAAGATCCCTGAGCATCCGATCAACTGCTTCAAAGCACATTTTATTGAGTCAATTTTTTAAAAATACTAAATTAAGTCAATTTTGTTGGAACAACATTAGAAACATAATTAAGTATAGAAGAATGTCAAATTAATTTTTTTAAATTAGTATAAATAACCTCATATCTTAATAAGACTGATAATTCTATTTACTTTATTATAATCCTTTGTAATTAGCATAATAGCTTATAAATTATATAAATCTTTAAAAAATATTCTCAAACCCAATTGCTTACTTAAAAATTAAAAAAAATAAGTATATTTGAATTTAAATTTAAAATTCTAAACATAATACTTTGATTAAAAATTATAATTAGATTTATTTTTAAAATAAGCACACATTAAAAATTAATAACTAACTTAATTGTATCAATAATAATTCAAAGGAAAAATTTATAACTTTATGACATTAAATATTAAATTAGAAATTATCAGAATATCAACGGTGAGAATCAAATTAAAAATAAAACCACAAGAAATATTTTAAATTCTAAACATAAAAATCGAAAAAATCCAAAAGAAAAATAACAACTCAAGAAAAGACAATATTTCCACCAAAACAAACGTATGCTTGGCATTGTTCTATTAGATAGACTCAAAGGGATTCCAAAATATGTGCATCCAAATTCTCAAGTTTCATTTTCAATCTTGATCTTCTTGCAAGTTGAGGTATCTCCTTCTACCTTCGAATCTTCCGACTCCGAGGAAAGTCGCTTAGTTGGTGTAATAGCATTTTCCAACAATTCGGATTCATCATTGGCCGTAACTTCATTGGAGAATTCAATTAACAAATTCTGTACAAAATACCACGTTAAATTAAAGACTTCTTTCTAACATTTCATTTTATCTCACTAATATTTTTTGAATAAAATTAAGATCTAATTTTGAGAGAACAAACAAACAAAAAATTTATTTTTTGAACAAATACCTTAGCACCTTCTACTTTCTCCCCTTCAATGATTGAGGATGTCTTTGAAATTGGAAGCAAACCACCGGTGTAGTCAACATCCTAAAATTATAATTAATTATTATTTATTATTTATAAATTAGATACTACTAATGACCAAAGAAGCAAAAAATAAACTAATTTTTAATAGAAAGTACACTTAGGCTGGTTTAAATTAACCACGTACTCATGATGTGTAGTCTTGAAGTAACCCTTATTCAGTCCAACACCAAAGTATCATATTTAGTAAGATATTCCTTCCTCCAGCAAATTCACGAATCGAGACATAAAAGCCCGCTTAACTGAGGCGTGTATTTTTCCTCCCTAGAATTAACGAATAGAAATCAAAGAACGATTCGATGGGAATAAACAAATAAATTTAAAATAAAATAGAAAAATATTAGTAGAAAATTCACGTCTGCATTGAGCCAAACCATCTCAATTGAGTATGGCAATGGAGAATTTTTCTAACTTGGTAGTGTCCATAACCATATCACTCGCATACGTACACACAAATTGTCAATTGTAGGACTAATGTCTGTAATTTTGTGAATTCCAGCCATTGGAATTAGTAGAGAGATTTTGGATATATGTAAAGAAAGGGATTGATGTCCTTTAAATTGTGGTGCTTTACGTCTCTCATAACTCATACTTTTATAGTTGCCTCATAACTAAATTTTTTTTAATTTTGTTGATTTTAATTTAAAATTTAAAAAATAACAACCTAAATAAAACAACCCAAACTTAAAATTTAAAAATAACAACCTAAGCAAATAATAATTTAAAAATTCTAAATTAACGTAAACCTTTATAATAATCTTAGTATGTAACAATCGAAGTATAATTAACGTAAATTTTTTTAAAACTCTAAATCTCTTTAAAAGAATTAGCTGCAAATTTTTAAAAAATCAACAAAATTTTAAAAAATAATGTTAAAAAGAATTAACAAATTTTTAAAAAATAGTGTTAAAATGTAAAAAAATAACAACTTAAATAAAATAATTTAAAATTTAAAAAATAACAATATAAATACAATAATTTAAAATTTAAAAAAGTAAAATAATTTAAAATTTAAAAAATAACAATCTAAGTACAACAATCTAAAATTTTAAAAATAACAACTTAAATAAAATAATTTGAAATTTAAAAAATAACAACCTAAGTAAAATAACTAAACAAATAAAATAATTTAAAATTTAAAGACTTCTTTCTAACCTTTGATTTTATCTCACTAATATTTTTTGAATAAAATTAAGATCTAATTTTGAGAGATCAAACAAACAAAAAATTTATTTTTTAAACAAATACTTTAGCACCTTCTACTTTCTCCTCTTCAATGATTGAGGATGCCCTTGAAATTGGAAGCAAACCACCGATGTAGTCACATCCTAAAATTATAATTAATTATTAATTATTATTTATAAATTAGATACTACTAATGACTAAAGAAACAAAAAGTAAACTAATTTTTAATAGAAAATACACTTACGCTGGTTTAAATTATCCACGTACTCATGATGTGTAGTAACCCTTATTCAGTCCAACACCAAAGTATCTTATTTAGTAAGATATTTCTTTCTCCAGTAAATTCACGAATCGAGACACAAAAGCCCGCTTAACTGAGGCGTGTATTTTTCCTCCCTAGAATTAACGAATAGAAATCAAAGAACGATTCGATGGGAATAAACAAACAAATTTAAAATAAAATAGAAAAACATTAGTAGAAAACTCACGTCTTTATCGAGCCAAACCATCTCAATTGAGTATGACAATGGAGAATTTTCGTAACTTGTAGTGTCCATAACCGTATCACTCGCATACGTACACACAAATGGTCGATTGTAGGACTAATGTCTGCAATTTTGTGAATTTCAGCCATTGGAATAAGTAGAGAGATTTTGGATATATGTAAAGAAAGGGATTGATGTCCTTTAAATTGTGGTGCTTTACGTTTCTCATAACTCATACTTTTATAGTTGACTCATAACTAATTTTTTTAATTTTGTTGACTTTAATTTAAAATTTAAAAAATAACAACCTAAGTAAAACAACCCAAACTTAAAATTTGAAAATAACAACCTAAGCAAATAATAATTTAAAAACTCTAAATTAACGTAAATCTTTATAGTAATCTTAATATGTAACAACCAAAGTATAATTAACGTAAATTTTTTTAAAACTCTAAATCTCTTTAAAAGAATTAGCTGCAAATTTTTAAAAAATCAACAAAATTTTAAAAAATAATATTAAAAAGAATTAACAAATTTTTAAAAATAATGTTAAAATATAAAAAATAACAACCTAAGTAAAATAATTTAAAATTTAAAAAATAACAATCTAAGTACAACAATCTAAAATTTAAAAAATAACAACCTAAGTAAAAAATCCAAACTTAAAATTTGAAAATAACAACCTAAGCAAATAATAATTTATAATTAATAAATATAATTTTAAAAATTTCTAGTGACGACACCTAAGCAAATGAACTCCTAAACTCAATGTATGAACGCCACATCAGTATATGAGCTCCCATTTGTATACTATAAAGATTTGTATACTATAAAGATAAAGATTGTGCTATAGGTAGTTTTTAGAGTTTATCAAAATTAATTATTTATTAGCTAACTTTAGCTAATTTTTTTGAATTACTCTTATTTTCTTCCTTCTTCTTGGCTAACCATAGAATCTATCGCTGGCACCCATTCTCTGGCAATCACTTGCCGACGGCTTCTTGCCGAAAAATAAAAGTAGGCTATAAACATTCAAAATTAAAAAACTTTAAATTCAAAACATATTTAAAAAAATCCAGACTATCCACACATCCAAACCTATAACCAAAAAAATCTAAAATTAAGATAATTATGTTGGAACATTTAAAAATCAGATTCATTTTGTTAGACTAAATATAAAAAAATTTAAAAAAGCTAAAATGTCACAAAATAAAAAAACTACAAAAAAAAAACATCCAAAACTCCATATAATCAAATGTCTAAAATCTCGTTTGATCAAATATCCAAAATTATAAATTTAAATAAAATAAAATAAAATAGAAGACATATTTGGACTCATATATTTGGCTTTGACCATTTAATTTTCTCTTGTAATGGTTAGAGGATAAAAATACGTCAAATTTTATTTTTAATAGGCTAGGTTTATAATAGAGTATATTGGTCTAAATTTAACTTATACTTTAATATAGACTTTTTAATAAATACTGAATCTGACCTATTATCAAATCTGACATGACTTAAGGTCTGTCAATAAATTTTTTTAATAAATAATTAAATTTAACGTATAATTTAATTTTTAAAATTATAAAATATAAAATATAATTTAATGAATAAAAATATATCTATATAATTAAAGAGATAAATAACTTAATAAAAAAATATTTTAATATTATAAAAGACCCAAATTTAAATCCTTTCTATTGTATTTATACTAGTATAATAAATCCCGTAGTCTGGCAAAGTCCAACTTGGAGAGAGATCATCGTATTCCATATATAAATCCGACGGAAAAACTACCAAAAGTACCCATGAAGTTTACAGACGCTGACAAAAGTACCCATAAACTAAGGAAATTAACGATGTACCCATGGAAGATGAATTCCGTATGACAAAAGTATCCAAACCTTAATTTTTTGTTGATTTTTTTAATAAAATTTCCAAACTATCCCCACCCTCAATCTCAACTCACTTTTTTAATCTTCCATAACTCAACATGCACCTTTAAAACTTGCCATTGAGTTCAAAATTACTCCTACAACAGATGAAATGAACCTTTTATGGTGGAAATTTTGGATAATAATGCAACAGAGGATTGCAGCGCCGAGATTAACAAAAGAATCAATCAATACGGATGAAGAATCAGAGAAAGAATCATAAAGGAATAGTTTTTAATCGTTTCATTTGTTTTTTTCCTTTTTTTCTTAATTTGAGAGCTTTCTTTGTGTGAAGGGATTGGCGAAAAAAATGGAAAAGAACTCACCATACTAAATTTATCTGCTAGAAATCGGTCGAAGTCTTCTATCACCACCACCACCATCACCACCATTAATTTTGGCCTGGTCTATTATAGGAGAAGTTTTGGACTCCATGACAAAGGTTTTAAAGGTACAAGTTAGGTTATGGAAGGTCGAAAAAGTGAGTTGAGGTTGAGAGCGAGGGTAGTTTTGGAATTTTATTAAAAATTAGCAAAAAAAATTAGAGTTTGGATACTTTTGTCATACGAAACCCATCTTCCATGGGTACATCATTAATTTCTTTAGTTTATGGGTACTTTTGTCAGCGTTCGTAAATTTCATAGGTAGTTTTGATAGTTTTTCCTAAATCCGACAGTGAATTATATTACTTCCAGGCAATATTAATGCAATGAAAAATACTTCAACGAAAATATGTTATTGTTAGATTTTTGTTATCCAATGCTAATATCTCACCAATTATAACGGTAACCCTGATCCTTTTTTTTAATTAAAATTAAATTAATTAGTTATCATTGGATACATCCCATTATAAATCTGACAATAATAAATAACCAATTTTTTTAATTAAATTAATTAAACATATATTATCCTGCTATCAAAATTTGCATTTAAATGACCATTAATCACAATAGAAAATTAATAGTATGTTTTATTAAAACAATAAACCAAAATATCAATAATACAAATAAAACATAAAATCTATAAAATGTCAAATTACAAAAATAGAAAACCAAAGGAAAAAAAAAAGAAAAATTCTAAGGATCTTTATAATCATCTGCATCATTCGTTTTCGTAGTTGTCCCCCTTTTTTTTTGTTGGTAGTACTGGTGCAAATGACGATATGCCGTTTCTAACAGTGTTGCTACAGCACGAATTTGGTCATAGTAAACTGCATATCTTCCATCATTTTGTGGATGTGTCCCTTAAACTAACTGCATCAACTATCAATTCCTTATATCTCTTATGGTTATCCTCCCAATTAAGGCTGCACACGAATCAGATTAGATATGACTGAAATTTTGATCCAATCCATCCTAAACTCATCGAATAAGATCCGATCTAATATTCGCACATTTTATGCTTGGATCCGATCCGATATGAACATTTGCAGATCGAATAAGATCGAATATCGGATATATCAGAAAAAATATTTTAAATTGTTTATTTCTATTAAAAAATCAATAATACTTTTAAAATCAATAATAAATAATAACTAAACTTTAATTTAATAGTTCAGTAGCAACAATAATAATTAAGCAACATCAACAATAATTTAATAATTCAACAGTAACAATAATAATTCAATTCAACAACAATGCAGAACTAAAGTCATAATAGCAGCAACACAGAATAAAAAATTAAATTTATTGATATCTAATTTTTTTACAAAAAAAAAAAACTGATGAACAATCGATTATTGAGATTTTCATCTTTTTCTCATCATTTGTTGGAAAAAAAAAGTAACAAACAAGAAGAGAAGTGTTGAAGAAAAGTGTCGGCGAGATAGCATGTTGGCGAGGTGTCGAGGTGATGAAGAATGAGGTGGCCATATGATGATGAAGGAGGCAGTTAGGCGACGCAGAGGGAGGAACCGATCGGCGACAATCCATGAGGTCAAAGTGTTGACGAGGCACGACCAGGAAGACAAATGTAACAACGATGAAGAGAGGAGGGAGTTTCTGATGGGTAGTGGTAAGCATCGCTAATTAGGTGTGGCCTGTGAAGTCAGAACTGAGAAGAGGGTGAGGGTTGAGAGATTGGATGTGAAAGGCACCATTTTCTGGAGAGAAGATAGGATATTAGGTTTAGGTCATTAGAGTGTTGATAGTTAGGTATTTATATTATTTATTTATTTTTTATTTTGAGTTGCGGATCTACAGATCGGGTCCGTGGGTAATGGTATAATATCCACGATCTGATCCTATTAGAGTGTAGATCGGATCGGATAATATTCACAATTTGCGTATCGAATACAAATAAATATCGCAAATATGTAGATATTATCCGATCCATGTTCACCCATACTCCCAACTAATCTTTTTCATGTTAAGTTACCTTAAATTAGCCATTCTTAATTGACCTTCAAACATATTGGCTATCAATACTGACTCCATACATCACATCAATTTTTTTATGTTCAGTCCACACTTAATACCAGGTTCAAACTCATAATGGTACAAATAATTGGTTATATTCGCAGTACCTAAATACTAAGATAGTCGACACTTAGTGCATGAACATCTAAATACCCCCTTTGACATAAACGATTCCATGCTGAACCCATGCACAACAAAGAGACACTATAAAGTACTCATGTTTTATTTTCCTTTGTTGATCGTTACTATAAATCTACAAAAAATGACATGAAATCATTGTCCCACAAAGATCAAACAATCTAAGCATCAACAAAAACCATAGCTTATTAATTTTTTCAAAAATTTGTCAGAGTCTTCACTAGAATTAGAGATTTCCACCAAATATTATTTTCATCTTTAATTTTCTCATTTTCTCAAATTAAACATTTGCAATTACAATTTCAAACAAACAAATATTCAATCAACCATATCCAAATTAACCTAATTGTTATAGTGCACATCCTTTTATTAATTTTTAATTTCCAATCGAGCCATTGATTAGCCTGAGAAGGCTTGGGGCAATAAGATTTGATGTTCTTAGGTTGGTAGAATATCTAATCTAAGTCTTACCTGAGAACGTCAATTCAATATCTAAGGTTCTTAATTGGTAGGGTATCCAATTAAATCACTTTGTAATCCTCAAAATACTTGAGAAAATAATATCAAAGGTCCTTAGGTTGTGTTGTGTACAATTTGAGTTAAAATAGTAGCGTAAGAAGGCTCAATGTAAATAATATCTTTTGTACATTTATTCTAATAGTAAAATTCTCAAGTTTTCTTGAAGATTGGATCTAAGCATTTTAGCTAAACTAGTACACATCGTTGTTTGCCTTTTCTACTGCCTTAAATCTTAAATATTATAATTCATGATTTTCATTATTCTAGATAAGATATAATCTGATAAATTGTGTCTAAGTCTAATAATACCTCAGTTTTTCTAATATCCTCTAAGGATCTCAGAAACTATATTAGAATCTGAAGTATCTAAAATAACATTTTTAAAAGAAACAATAACATATTGTTTAAAATAACTGTTGATTCGTATTTTCTCTAAAACAACTAGATGCTAATATTTTTTCGCTACATATAAGTCCAAAGACTTAAAAAGCATTCTTAGTTTACTTAATTTAAAAAAAATATTAGTGTAGAACAATAAAACCCCATTCCCATGCTAAGTATTTACCATTTTCAAGAGGCGAGATTGAACTTGGATAAAATTCATATTTACAATTTCTCTATTCTTATCTCATATAATTCTCTTCATATTTCAAACTCATGAGGAACATACAACTACTTATAAGTTCTTAGAATTTGTTTGCAAGCCTTTAAAAAGTATTAGTATGAATCCATTAGTATATTTATTTCATATACACTTCCATTTATCAAAACTTTATCATTGATTTTTATATTCTCAATTCACCGCTCGTGAGTATTTTGTGCTTACCGATTAACAAAATAAAGGGAAGTAAGAAATGAACAATTGAAAAGTTGGCTTAAGATTTTAAAACTAACTCGACTTCAAAATTTGAAACATCAGGAGTAAAGTACTAATTAGACCCCTTGACAAGAAAAAAAAGGTAGATTTTTCCAACTTCAAGAACAAGTGAAGCCATAATTATTGCCTTTGGTTTTCGCGCCAAACCTCACCAGTCTCGTTGGATTTGGATATTCTAAAGTTTGAATTTCACTTTAGAGAGTAAAGTGGGATCTTCTACCCTTGAATATTTTCTCTTTCATATTTATTTTTGGTCCCACCTATGAAATCAATGGTGAGAGATCACACTTCACTCTCTAAAGTAAAATTTAAACTTTAGAGGATTCAAATCCAGTCTCATTAATCATCTTTGCACCAAAGATAAAAGCTCAGAGAGAATTTATGACGAGGAAACTCGGTTACGAGCTATTTTCTGAGGAATATGTTAAAGCGAGCATGAAAATATTCACACTGGAGATTGAACCAGCACACATAAGAAAGACCACAAATAAGAAACTGTCCTGCTAACATGGAAGGTCAACTATTGTTCAAATACAAATAGTTGGCCGTTTAACTAAACTTTTTTGAGACACATTGTTTTAGACAATTTCATGCCCTCTATTGGGGCCGATTTAGGCAACTTCATTACTGTTTGTTGGCCATTTTAGCAACCCAATAGGGGCTACGATTGTTATACAGAAGATCAAATCCTCAAAGATATGCCAAATCTTTAAAATGATAATGTTTCCACATCATTAAATGAAACTATAACTCATTTTAATTATGCAAGATTACAAAAATTAATTACCTACCCAACAATCCTAAGAATATAAAAGGAGGAGTTCTAAATCCCTCCGTGTGCATTAACACCTCTCATAAGCTTTCACCTATTGCCTCAAATTGACATGAACGTTAGAGTATCTTTATCTATTTTTTATTGGCTCACACACTTTTAAATAAAAAAAATAGATACCAATCTTTAGTTTGTTGTTGTTGTTATTATTGTTGTGGTTGCTGTTGTTATTATTATTACTGTTCTTGTGAAGGTTGGCCGCTGTATAGCTCGTCCGTTGATGAATAACGAGGAGTTTTTTGTCGAGATGAGTTATACCTCAGCAGTAGGAGAACAAAGGGGTGGATACCCGCAAAAGGCACTCCGACGCTCAAATTAGTGAGTGAAATAATAGACTTTGCAAAGTGCTATGTGTTTAAACGATTTTCTTACCTTCCTTTTATATCTGGAATGAGATGTCCCTAGTTACATTTCCAAGCATCTCACTTAAATAAGGAATAATAACATTTTAAAACGTTGCTATACGTTTTGATATTTTAATAACTAAACTATAGAATTTATAGCCAAGTTATAACAGTCACATCACAGCTTCCAATCTTGACCTAGTGATATTTTGATAAAGTAGGTTGAACTTTTTTAAATTATAACTCGGTGATATGAGTTATAGGTATGGAGCCCCCAGATCAACTTACTTTATTAAAATAAAATAAATAAAAATGGGAAATGATTGAAATAAATGTTCATGGAAAAGAAGAAAGTCTTGTCATTAAATAATAAAAAAGCTATCGTTCTAGTTTCTAATGTGATTTAGTGCTATTAGTTTTGAGAGAAACAAAGGTTGTGATTGATTATATGGAACTGAACCAGTTTCATTAAATTTTGACATATTTATTTGGAATCCTGAAAGATTTCAGGAATGGAATTTGATTAAAACGTTTTGGGAAGAGAGTGAAACATGAGTAAAAGAGGCCAGTTTCATTCTCTTTCAATTTGATTTTTCATCCTTGAAAAATTCTATGGTGCTGACAGCCAAAGTAAGCATAGCATGCTGAATATGTGTGTTTAAAAAGGAGAGTAACACGTGGGAGTTTTAAATTTTTTTTATAACAGCATTGCTACAAACCCCATTTTGTTCTATTCCCTTTATTACAAAGCTAATTTTAATGTTAGTAACTCTTTTTTTTGGACTGGTCTTGACTCTTGAGTAACTCTTGAATAATAATTATTTTTGGTATTAGCCTGAGAATTATTTTAAATGACTAATAGAAATTAAATAACAATAGTTGATGATTTATTGACTCTCTTTTTAAGTTTAATTGAAAATGTCTTTTTTTTTATTAAAAAATAGGAATGTTTATTGGTTTTAATAGTTTTTATTTATTTTAATTATGGTGAAAAAGTATAAAAGTTTTCATTTATTTTAAGCTTTTAGAAAATGGTAATTAATGTGTGCACGCAAATATTTCTATTTATTTTGAGAGGATTTATTTTTCCGTTCATAATTTGTTTTCTTTTAAATTTTATTGACTTTTATGAATAGTTATTAATTGGATGAATTCAATTTAAATTTAAAATTTTATTGACTGAAAAAATTTAATTTAAATTCAAAAAAAATTAAACCAATATATTTTTACATTATATTACACATTTATTCAAATTTAAATTAATATAATAAAAATTAATATAATTTTATTACGATTTAAATCGTATTGATTTATATAACTTATCTAAATTTTAAGTTTTAATAGTTTTATAATTAAAAATTATTAAATATTTATTATTTTCAACAAAATATATTAATTACCTTTTAAATAGACTAAAAATATACTACAAACACCTCTTTTTTGTTTACTAGTTTGATCTCCTTTACAACGGGAACAAAATAGGTATATGGCATAATAATAATAATAATAATAATAATAATAATAATAATAATAATAATAATAATAATAATAACATGTATCTTGTTTAATTTAGGGTAAAAAAATGTAATTTTGAAATATATGCATGTATAATTATTTTTCATTATAGATGAGATAAATAATATTACATAGATTAATAAATATTTTTTAAATTGTATATTTGATAAATAAAATATTTAATTTATTTATTTTAAAAAATCTAAAACATTAATATAAGAGATATCATGATATAATCCAAAACTTAATTAAGTATTACTAACAACCATAGCTATATTTTTGTTTTTGGCAATCGTAAATATAATTGCCTATTTACTAATCACAGTGAGTGAAAAGAAATTTTTAGTCTTTATTAGTCATTCACAAATAAATTTTCAGCCCAATACCAAAGAGAGATATTGTCCAAGAGTTACACAAAACATTAGTTATTAATAATTAACTTTGTAATAAAGGAAATGGAATGAAACGGCGTTTATCGCATATTTTTATAAAGAAACTAAAACCCCAACGTGTCACTCTCCTCTTTAAACATGCAGGTTCAGTATGCTATGCTTATTTTGACCGTCAGCACCATAGAGTTTCCCTTCATCCTTTCATCTTTTTTTTTTTCTGTTTTGTGGAAAACAATGGAGAAAAAAAAGGTAAAGAAGTAAAAAGAATGATCACATCTCCACCATAAGAGGGTTTCCATTCGGTGATTAGGAGGTTGAAGGAAATGGAAGGCAAAGAATTAGATTAGAGTTGGATATCCCTTATATTAACTACCAAAGTTTTTGGTTTAGCATAAACTTTAAGTTTGATCTGAGTTATCAGAGTTCTAAGAATGTCTTTGACTTTTTCAGACCTTATATATTATCTATGCGGACACCTTTACCATGGTGAGAACTCCCGGTTCTCATTTCATACATATTTTGTTGTTTTTCAGATACAGGTCGAGAGGCACTTCACTGAGCATTCTAGTGATCCTTTAGAAGCGAAGAACTATTTCAGGACTTGGAGTTTTTGTATTTTGTTTATATATATATATATATATATATATATATATATTCTTCACTGTATATATTGTATTTTGTCCCTCTTAGAAGTTGGCTTGGAGAAGCAGGTGTAATATCTTGTCTTTTGGGATACTCTGTTAGGTTGTATATATATGTATGTATACTCCGGAGGCTTTAGCTTCGCAAGTCGAATCTGGAGCTTGATATCTGTACCTTTTGGAACTCTGATCTTTATATCTATAGTTTATCCTTTCCGTTTGATCTTGTTTGTCCATTTTACGTTTATCCGCATGAGTATGACGCGATTTTCTGTTTTTGGTTTTGTCACCCTTTTTCTTTCAAGGCTCCTAACTATATTATCTTTGTTATATATGTATGTATTTTACTTTTAAAGGTCGTAGTGCCTCACTACCTCTGATTTACGTCCTAGGCATAAAGCTCTGTATGGTAGGGTGTTACAATAATGGTTCCTGTAAGTGAGTTAATTAGGATGTAAAAATATATAGGTCTCTCTTTTTAGATAAAGATAATATTGATGAAATAGATTCTACAAAAATAGCGAGGTCTGGATTTCGGATAGAATTACCATGTATAAGGGCTAAGCATGTGTTTCATAGAAAAACTCATTTTGAGTATTTCTACATGTATAGTTGTGTGTTGGAAGAGTTTCAGGTGAAGTTGCCTTTTACGGATTTTGAATGTAGTGTGTTAAAGCAGTTGAACTGTGCTCTTTCTCAATTGCACCCAAATTGTTGGAATTTTTTGAGGTGTTTTAAAATATTAATGAAATTTCTGGAGGTGAAACCTTTTTTAGAGTTGTTCTTTTCTATGTTTCATGCTAAATGGGTTTGGGTAAATTTGAATAGTACCACTGGTTTTTTTTATTTTTAAACTTTACAAGTCGTCGTTCAAAGATTTTAAAGAAATATTTTTAAAAGTAAGATCGACAGGAAGAAAATTTTTCTTTCTACCTGGATGATGAACACCTTGGTGAGACGTTTCCTCTCTGATGGTGTTCACAATCGCAACATATTTGGGTCCTAAAGAGATAAATTCAAGGAACGAGGGTATAATAGACTATCTTATGGAGGTTGTTGATAGAGAAAGTTTAATTTTTGTTTTTGATTTGCTCCCATGGTAAGGGGACAAAATGTCCGTGGTGAATTACCTCGGTAAGATTTGATAGAAGATCTCCATATGTTTGGAAGCATAGCTTATTCGTATTTGAGTGCTTTTTTTTTTTTACTTAGGTGGAAAATATCCTAGAGTTTTGGTTCTGAACTTAAGAGCTCGTTACAAGATAAAGAATGTCGAAAAGGATGGCTCATCATCAAACCCTATCAAAAGAGATGGAGGAGTGGAGGTTAATCAACATATTCCAAGAAGAAGGAAGATAGTCTTTAAAAAAAAGAAGACCGATCTTATTGATGTGGATGTTTCTGATGACTTATTGGAAAAAGGAAAAGAGATTCCACTGGAGGAGCTGACTACTATCGTGAGTAATCAAGAAAAGTTGCATGGTTTTGCCAATGGAGGTGATGGGTCCTCAATTTGGGATAAGAATTTTCCTTTCATGGTTGTTGCCGATGAGACGTTTCAGTCATCATCCGAAGTAACCTTAGTAAATGAGGTTGGGGATGTTACTATTGATCAATATTTATAGGTATGACTTTAGTACATGTATAAGGTAGATTACAATTTTTAGTTATCTGATATAGGTGCTCTTTTGTAGGTGCTCGGATTCCAATTGGCAAGCATTGGTCAGAGTCGGGATATAAAGCATAAAAAATTATTAGAAAAGACTGATGAGCTGGCTAGTTTGAGAGAAGATTTGGATTTGAAGATTGATCTGATAGCTGAGATGAAAAAGAAGTTCTTAGAAAAGGAAAAAAAAGCTGAAGTTGGTTAAGGACAATTATGAGAAAAAGTCAGAGTTGCTGAAGAAAAATGAGAGTGACCTCTCTAATATGAAGAATCAAATGATTGATGTTACTGTAAAACTTAAAAATTTAGATAATAGTAGGCAAATTAAAATATTAGATGACTTGCTGAAGGATTTGAGCGGGCGGTGATGCAGGTCAAGTTTCTTGTCCCTGACCAAGATTTGTCCCAGATGAATCCGAGCAAAGTAGTCCATGAGGGAATGCTAGTAGATGATGATGAAGCTACCGAGGAAGAAGATAAAAACATGGCAGATTGATGGATGGTTTGTCGTTAGCAATTTGTTTTTATGCTTTTATTGTTTTGAAAACAATGATTGAGTTGTAAAAAAAACTATTGATCATCGATCTTGTGATGATTTTGGTTTTGTATTTGGCCAGTTGTTTTGGCTCCGTATGGATTGATAAGAAATTTAGAATTCAAATTTAGAAATAGAATAACTAATTATTCTTAGATCTCATTTAATATTCTCAATTATCATACTATTATTATATTCTTGGTGCTAGCAAAAAATATAATAATATTCTATTTGAATTAATATAATTATTTATTTGATCAAATCAAAATAATAATTAAATAATTCTACAGCAAAGATTAGAACACTCGTTAGTGTGTGATCCCATAGGTTCAATACTAAGCGGGTAGTAAATTAGTCATACTAAATTTACTAATCAAAGTTGGCGTCTAGCAACACTCCTCAACGACCCGATAGTATGAAGTAATATATTTTCACTAAGAACCTTAGAAGAACAAAGTATAATTCCTTCCATCTTTCCAGCTCTTGGTTAACCCTTAGAGTATGGTTTAATTGTCAAACTCTAACCTGTTACCATTATTATAATGAACTGTGAATGACCTAAAAAACTCATTTCTTCATTCATTGAATCCCCTTGGCCAAGGTTTTATTCATCTCAGTCATTATAATCATAGAGCTCAAACTCTTTACCGAGAGTTGACAGATTCCTTATTGACTAATCATTAATTCTATAAGTATTTAAATCATACCCAATATCCATTCAACTAGCACTCTAGGGTATTAGGTGTCCGGAATCAAAGTATAATAAATACATTGTTAATTATTATGACAGACGCAGGTCAAAAGAAACTCTATTACTATGTTCATCTTGAGAATATCCTATTGACAAATATACGGTAATTATAACCATTAGGAATTCTCAAAGTGATTCAGTTCAATGGTCATATCTCTATATGCACCATCTATATATATAATTTAATAAATGAGATCTATTAATCTTCATCCAATGAAGACCATTATATATATATTGATCTTTTTGGATTATTAATGTCCTTTTTAATAATCCTATGACCAAGAACAATTTAAATTAAATTATAAAAGATTTATCTCTCAATATTATAATCACTATCACAATGATAAATCTCTAAATTTAATCAAGGACGTTATTATATTAATATTTTAATATAATAACAATAACAAATTATTTGACACGTGATTGATTGGATTGTGGTCATACTACTTATTCCCAACAGACCGAGGATATCAATTCCTCATTAATAAAATGGCCAACTTACTTTAGAGTTATGTAGTAGCTCGGCTGGGACATGTATTATTGGAGCATGTTTCTGACAATTTGTGCAAAATTTTACCTTTTGAGGACAATCTCTTTGTAAGCTCGGCCAGAAGAAGTCAGCACAGAGAATTTTGGAAGATAGACTACGTGCTCCTACATGCGTGCTGCATATTCCTTCATGAGCCTCAGCTAGGGCGAGATCTACCTCTGACCTGTTTAGACATTTCAAGAGTGGACGGTATATCCTCGTTTATACAAGTTATCATTTAACAATGTAAAGAATGAGGTTTGTCATCGAAATTATTTCAAATTACTGATTTTAGACAAAATATTTCTATTTTTCAAATAATGAATATAAGGCCATCACCAGTCATCACTTTGGTTAATATTGCAAATATTAATAAAATTAATGCTTGGTATAACCAGAGTGGTTTGTAGAAGAGTTGAAGTGTGTGATTGTGTACTAGCAAGTTTGGACAGAATGTCAACTCGGTGATTTTGTTCCCTTGGAATATAATGAATTTTAAATTTTGAGAAAGAAGGTATAAGTGATTTTACAATATTTAAATATTTTGTTAGAAGTGGATCTTTGACTTGAAAAGATTGATTTACATGTTACACTACTAATAAAGAGTCACAATGTACCTTTATGTGAGAAATGTTTAATTCTATTGCTAACCTCAAACCAGCAATAAGTGCTTTATATTCGGCCTGATTGTTGCTGGCCTTGAAGGAAAAGCGTAAAGAGTGTTCCAAAATAATTCCATTACCATCTTCAAGGAGAATTCCAGCTCCTGACGCTTGGGAGCTAGAGGCACCGTCTACATAAAGCGTCCATTCTGTTGGCATATTATCGGAGTTGGGAGTAGTAAACTCAACAACAAAATCTGTGAGGTATTGCGATTTGATGGATCTTCAGAATTGATATCAGATATCAAACTTGGACAGCTCAATATACCATTTTATTAGTCGTCCAGCTAATTCTGGTTTTGTGAGCACCTCTCGTAGTGGTTGCTCGATTCGAACATTGATGATATGACTCTGGAAATAAAGTCGAAGGCGCTTAGTTGAGAATATTCATGCCAAGGCGAGATTTTCTATCTCGGGATAACAAAGTTTGGCATTTTGTAGAGATTTGTTAACAAAATAAATAGGCTTTTGCACCTTGTTCCTTTCTGTAACAAGAATAGAACTAACAGCCCAGTCAGTAATAGATAAATAAAGATAAAGTTCCTCTCCTATTTCAGGTTTTTGCAAAATCAGAGGTTTTGAGAGGATAGTTTTGAGGTTTGAAAAACCAGTTTCACAATCATCATCCCACTTAAAGTTATTTTTCTTTTTGAGTGATTTAAAGAAGCAAAAAGACTTAGAAGCTAGACAAGGTAAGAATCTTGATAAGACAGCAAGTCTCCTTGTCAATCGTTGGATCTCCTTTATTGTTCAAGGACTTTGCATTTCCAGAACAGCTCGACATTTGTCAGGATTGGCCTCTATACCTCAGCTTGTAAGTAAAAACTCAAGGAATTTACTACCTTGGACACCAAAGGCACATTTTTTGGGTTTTAGTCGCATGATGTATTGTCTGACTTGTGTGAAAATCTCCACAAGGATGTCTGTGTGAGACTTGCTGATCTTGGTTTTTGCTACCATGTCATCAACATAAACCTCCATGTTTCCATCAATTTGTTTGACGAACATCTTATCCATAAGTCGCTAATAAGTAGCCACTGCATTCCTAAGGCCAAAAGGCATAACTTTTTAGCAAAAATTACCATATTCGGTTATGAAGGCAATTTTTTCTTGATCTGAAGGATGCATCAAAATCTGGTTATGACCAAAATATGCTTCCATAAAACTTAAAGTGCCAAAGCCAGATGAATTATCAACTAAAGCATCAATAGATGGTAAGGGATATGCATCTTTGGGACATGCTTTATTTAAATCAGTGAAGTCGATGCACGTGCGCCATTTATTACCATTATATTTCTTTACCACGACAATATTAGCTAACCATGTTGTGAATCTGATTTCTCAAATGAAGCTGGCATCAATGAGCTTTTTAGTTTCCTCCAGGGATGCTTCTCGTTTTTCGATGCCGAGGTTGTGTTTTTTCTATGCTATAGGACAGGTTGATGAGTTTATTGCCAGCTTATGAGATATTATAGAAAGGTCGATGCCAGGCATGTCGGTAGGAGTTCAAGCAAATAGGTCGGTATTTTGTTGAAGAAATTGGCTGAGCTTCTTTTTCTCGTCCTTCTGCAGACCTGAACCTATAAAAGTGAACTTGTTCGGATCGTTAGTTAAAGAGATTTTTTGTAAATCTTCCATTGGTGTGGGTTAGTCTTAAAGCTCAACTCTTGGGTCTAATTCGGCTAATGATGGAAGCTCAAGTGAGTTATGGACAACGTTTATTTGCGCACCTATAGCTCGGTTGGCCACAGACAATTTTAGACTGATATTATAGCAATGCCGAGCTTCACGGTGATCACTGTGAATTGTTGCAATAAGGTTTGTCCTGCACATGAAAGTTAACATAGAAATGAATTGTTGACACTATAGCACCAAACTTGTTCAGAAAATGTCGACCAAGGATTAAGTTATAAGGGTGAAACAATCAACCACAAGGTATTGAATATCTAGAATTTTTGTTAGAAGATTCTCACCAAGTGTGGACTGTTACCACACAGATCCCAAGATAGGTACTCGTTCACCTGAGAACTCTACTAAATCTTCAGCAGATGGTTGCATTGTGTTATCGCTCAACTTCAGTTTTTGGAATGTGGAGTAGAAAAGGACATCGGCACTACTCCTGGGATCTAATAGCACTTTGTGGACTATTAGATCCCCCAGTTGAATAGAGATAACGACTAGGTCATCTAAGTTGATCTCATTTGAATGGAATTTGGACAGTTGAAACGTCATCTTTGGGAAGTTGGGCAGAGGTTGTGGATTGTTGAGGGCACCTTCAATGGCGAGCATAGCTCGATAGCTATGCTTTCAAGCTAAGCTTGTAGTTCCACCACTAGCAAAGTCCCCAGATATACAATTAATGATACATTGGGGTTGATGGGATTGGGCATGAGTTGCTTTGTCCTTGCCGCGAGAAGATTGCTGTGCAGAAAGTTGGTCGGTTGAATGTGGTGTACGCTTTTGAATGTGACCGCTGATGTATTTGTCTAAATATCCTTGCCGAGCTAGTCACTCTAGTAGGTCCTTGGCTACGACACACTTATTTGTAGTATGTCCATGTTTTTGGTAAAAGGCACAATACTTTAACTTGTCCACATTCTTTAGATTTTGTTAGTTTCTGACCTTTCGGGGAGGTTTAATTAGTTTTGCATTCAGTATTTCTTTGATTATTTCCTCCCTTTTGGTGTTGAATTGGGTATAAGAATCGTAACGCAGTGTTAACCGAAAAGGTTTCTTGTTATCCTGCGCTTTGTCGTCATCCTTATTGGTTTGATTTTTCGCGGGTTTCCGAGCTTTGCATAGCTCTTCAATCTCCATTTGACCATTGGCTTTCTTGCGAAACTCAGCCAAGGTTCTGGGTTTGGCTATAGTGATGGCCTCTTGGAATTTTTCTGGATGGAGTCCACTCTTTATAGCATGTAAGTGGACATCTGGGTGGAGGTTTGGAATGCTTATTACTACTTTGGTGAAGCGAGTAACGTACTTCCTTAGTCTTTCATGTTGTCCTTGCTTAATAGTGTTTAGATAATCAGAGTCGTGTAAATATATGGAAGATGCAGCGAACTGATCTTCAAGTAGCTTGGCGAGCTCCTGAAAGTGTAAAATAGAATCTGCAGGTAAAGAAGAAAACCATTCAAGTGCAGGGCCGTCTAAAAAAGTAGAAAAGCAACGACATAAGATAGGATCAGAGGCACCGTTTACTATCATCATAGAGCGGAATTTTTTGACGTATTTTTTCGGATCACACATGCCATCATAAGGAGTTAGTGTTATTGGTAATGCGAAGTTCCTAGACAGTTTGAAATTCATGACATCTACCGTGAGCGGTCCAGCTGTGCTGTCCAATACGTTGTCTTTATCGTTTTATTGATCTCTCTCTGATTGTTGAGTTTCAGAGACATGCATTGGATCAGAATTTTCTTCCTCGTCATCTGTTTGTTCATTGTGATAATTGTTATTTTCAATCCGAGCATTGGTTAGCTCAGCTATCTGAGTCGCCATTCTTTTATTTTCTTCTGTCATGCACTGATTATCTTGCTGTAGCTTTGTTACCATCCAAAGAAGTTTGGATGGTGTGGGAGGAGGTTGGTCAGCCATGAGCAGATCTGGAAGTTTTGGAATTTTATTTCTTGGCCCCATGGTGGGTGCCAATTGTTCTTGTGAAGATTGGCCGCTGTATAACTTGTCTGCCGGTGAATAACTAGGAGCTTTCTGTCGAGATGAGTTATACTTCGGCAGTAGAAGAACAAGAGAGTGAGTATCTGCAAAAGGCACTCCGATGTTCAAGTTAGTGAATAAAATAATAGGCTTGTAAAGTGCAATGTGTTTAAACGATTTTCTTAGTTTCCTTTTATATTTGGAATGAGATGTCCTTGGTTACATTTCCAAGCATATCATTTAAATGAGGAATAATAACGTTTTAGAACGTTGCTATATGTTTTGATATTTTAGTAACCGAACTATAATATTTCTAGCCAAATTATAAAGATTTAATCAAGTTATAATGGTTACATCAATTATTATTATTATTATTATTATTATCTTTAACGGTGCAATACAACTATTTCAACAACCACAATGAAAACACAATTTAAAAACAATAAATTGTTACTAACTAAATTAAGAAAATGTTTTTTTTTCTCCTTGAATTCACCATCACCAGAGATAGTGATGTTGGACGTTATCCCTATGTTTCGATAAGGCAGTGAGAGAGTGAGTGGGTTGGTGCAAATTGGTACCCTCTCCTCTTACTATTCATATTCGGTATTCTGTGTACTAAGCTAAGTATGTAAGGGACGGTGCACATACATATGGTCATGGATATGATGTGGCCACAAAATTGTCATGCATGTGTTGTTTAATTTACTCGTTCAATTTATTTTAGTGGAAACTTCGAACCCCAATCTACTCTACAAAGTGGGAGAGAGGTCCACATATCTATAGGCAAGAAGTTGTGGCTGAACATTTTCGAAACATTAGGATATGTTTAATTGGTTAATGAAGTTGCCAATAATGATATGAAGGTGACTTACAACTATAGTAGCTAGGCTTGCTATAAAATCTTGATGAGGTACTCGATCTCTATTATTAAAAGGAAATTGACTATTATATTATGTAATATGCATCCTATTATATCATTCCTAGTTCGTTAATAATTATCCATTTTATATCTAGAGAGGCTCCAACTCTTTTGGATATATTCTTCTTCTTTTTCCTTAAAAGAAATAGAAAGTTCTCAAACAAAACCAAATCTTTTCCCCGACCTCCGAAAGGAAGTTAGATTGTATTTGTTTTAGGGTAATGTACTTTAATTAGGTTGTATTTGTTGTAGGGATCGGACAATAGTCGTAATTATAATTGTTATAGTGGTAATTATAGTGAGAGTAAAAAGATATTTTTGGACTATTTTTTTTAATTTTGAATACAAAATAAAATAAAATAAAATAAGCGTTTTAAAATTTATTTTTAATAAAAATATTAAGAATTAAAATAATATTTTATTTTTTATTTATGTTTGTGTCTATTACAGTAATATAGGTATATTGTTTTTTTATAATACACATTTAAAAAAGGATAAAGTACTAAATTGGTCTCCTATGTTTGGGCATAATTCTGTTTTAATCCTTAAGATTTAAAGTGTCCTATTTGAATAAAAAAAAAGTTTCATTTAGCATCAATTTAATCTCACAATGAGGTCAAAATTAAATAATTAACGGAATGTCCTACATAACAACAGTACAAGAACAAAATCGATAATCTAGAGAACAAGTACAAGCTCCAGAGGCACAAAATCAACCGTTGATGCATCAATAATAAATAAACGTATTGATGCATCAACGGTTGATTTTGTGCCTCTGGAGCTTGTACTTGTTCTCTAGATTATCGATTTTGTTCTTGTACTGTTGTTATGTAGGACATTCCGTTAATTATTTAAGTTTGACCTCACTGTGGGACTAAATTGATGCTAAATAAAACTTTTTTGAATTCAAATATGACACTTTAAACCTTAAGGACTAAAACAGAATTACGTCCAACCATAAGGGACCAATTTAGTACTTTACCCTTTAAAAAAGATATAGTTGCATACAAATAATCATGTATTTTGTGTGTCTCTAAAATGTTAAAATACAAATTTATGGTGTGAGATATATATTTGGATTGTCTTTTATTATACAATGCAAATTTAGCCTTAATAAATTTTTGAAATTCTAAAACTATACTGTTAGAGAAATTGAGAATACAAAAAAGAGTTCTAAGAACAGACTGAACTCGTGTATATATAAGAGAAGAATGACAAGCTTGGAATTGGAAAGAAGAGAGACTTTGATTTGTATTGCGTGAATAAATTTCAGAGAATGTGTTAGTATCATACACAATTTTTATTTATATCTACTACTCTAATCAACTATGACTAGACTTAACTAACTTTTCAAAACAGAATTGCTCCACAAGAATTCTTGTAGAACTAGGACCAAATCTTCCTCCTTTGAATGATCTGCCACCTCTGCCTCTTCAAGAAACCATGCCTCTTTGAAAATTTTGAGAGTAGGAGCTAGAGCTTTGAGTCAGATTTACAATAGGAATTGAGATATATATCTGATTTCTTGAATCTTAGATTTTTTCATAAGCTATGAGAAATGATTTTGTCTCTATGACCGTAATTTGTCTCATTTTAGCATCCCTGATAAAATAAATTCTTAGTACTCCATATTATGAAACTACTCATTTTAAAAGTTTAAACGGATAAAAAGAGATACATAAATAATTATATTTCTAACATGTCCTTCAAATTATTAAGGAAGGAGAGCAAAATTGCTTGAAAAAGATTAACATTAATGGCTAGTTCTAACCGAATTTTAATTAGTTTGTTAGTGCTAATTAGTTAAAGATGCTTTTCTTGATAAATCTTTACTTGAAGAGTTGAGTTAGAGTGAGCTTATGTATTATTGTTGCTACTCAACAGTATAAGGGATGTACAATACTACTAAGTCAATAATATATTTGTTCAATTACTTCTGCTATAAGTCACTACTCTTTCTCTCAAAGTTCTATTTCTCTACTATACACAGTTTTCATTCTTTGATTGTGTTTTAGCAATATTCTTTTTTCTAGTTCTTTTATAAGTAAGAACCTCTTTTAAGTTTGTTTAAATTTTTGTATAAACTTTTTTTTTTAATTTGCCTTATGCTAAATTTTTTTTCTTTTGAAGTCAAATAAGAATCAAACTATAATCCTTTCGATAAACAAAGTTCTGATACCATGCTAAAAAAATTGAGAATGCAAGAAAGAGTAACAAAACTTAATTTGTGTACGAAAAAATAATGCATGACAAGCGGAGAATTAGAAATAAGAGAGAATTTTATTTGGATTGAGTGAATGAATTTTAAAAATTGTGTTATTAATTAGTCTGTTACATAACCTTCTATTCATATCTACTACTTTAATCAATTATGACTAGACTTAACTAACTTCTCAAAATATAATTGTTTTATTCTCTCACCAAAATATAGAAAACCAAAAGCTTAATAGAATTGGTTCAATCTGAGAGCTTAAAATACAAGTTATTGATATATTAACTCATTTTAAAACCTAATTTAGTATTTATTTTTTCTTTACATCTTTTTCTCAAACTGAAGAGAAAACTTGAGTGAATTCGAAATTTGGCCTAAAAAACTTGAGTAAACTCTAAATTTGGCTTTGAACTTATCGAAGAATGGCTGGTACAAGAACTTAGTGAAAATATTAACTACTTACTTAGTTGTTAATATATTCATGTCATAAAGTTTTTTTTGCAGACATGATTTTGATTTATTTTTTGGCGTGGGGTATCATCTGCTTAGTAAAAAGACTGTTATATCCCTTAAATTTAACACATGATAATAAGTGTTATATATATAGCTACCACCACTAAGTTCTGTCTTACCATATTCTCTTCTCTTCTCGATCTCTATCAATTATTATTCGTTAATTATTATCTATATAGCAATTAAGGTCTAATGGAAGCGAAAGCAGATGCAGATTATACACAAGATGGCACTGTTGACTTCCGCGGTCAACCTGCAGTTCCATCTAGAACTGGAAAATGGAAAGCCTGCGCCTTTCTTGTTGGTGAGAACAATATTATCAACATATACTCCTATTTTAGGCTTTCTTTTTATTAGATCTGCAATGTTCACTAATCTTCACCTTCTTCTTCTTCAAACCTTCAACATTTGTTCTCCACAGAAAATGGTCAGGGAATTAGCAAGCCCCTAATAACATTACTATGGTTAATTTATAATAGTGAAGCAGCAGTTTGTTTTCCATTTAAATTATTATTTTCATTAAAAAAAAAAAAAAAGAAAAACAAACCAGGTCTGGGTTGTTCTGATTGAAGTATAATTAAGGTGCTGATAAAATTAAACTCTTTTAATATATATTACCAGTATATTAAAATTAAACTCTTTTAAAATACATATATATAGTAATCTCCTGTGGAGTCAGGGAAATAATAAAATACTAACAATGTTTATCAATAATTTTCAAATAAAACATCTTTATATATGTTTCAAAAATTTGATATATTCATATAGTAGTTCAATTTATTTAAACATAAATTATGTCTAGATACATTAAGTTGATAATTATATACAAGTTGATGAAATAATTTGACTTGTTTGATGAGAACGAATTATTTCAGGGTATGAAGCATTTGAAAGAATGGCGTTCTACGGAGTAGCTTCAAACTTGGTTAACTACCTTACAAGAGAGCTCCATGAAGACACAGTTTCATCAGTGATCAGTGTGAATAACTGGTCAGGATCTGTTTGGATAACACCAATTCTTGGCGCATACATCGCTGATTCTTACCTGGGTCGCTTCTGGACTTTCACAATTTCTTCTCTCATTTATGTCCTCGTAAGTCATTTCGATATACCCTTATCTTTAAACATTATAAATTAATCTTTTACACTTTTTCATTATTGAATGTTGAGACATGAATTAATACAACTATATGCGGTATCCACCAATACACAGAATATTTTATTGTGCAAAGTGTTTAATATTGAAGTAATTAAGGATTTGTTTTCTATTTTTCGTGGCTAATCGTGTCTACATTTTTTATTATTATTATTATTATTATTATTATTATTATCTAACAAATCGATGTAGAGTTGATTGTTTGGACTATATTTCATGTTACCTACTCCCAACGAAATACCAAACAATTCCATTATTGCACCCAACAAAAAATGTCTATTGGATTCACTATATAAATATTCAACTAAATGAAAAAGACATAAGTTGATGGAAGAAAAGGTTAAGTGGATCCAAATTTATGAAGTGAATACAACAGGTTTTTTTTTTCACTTATTATCAGTCTTCACTAATCACTAAATAAAAATAGATAGATTTCTATTTGGCCTTTTAATTCATATCGCCAGTGGCCGTGTGGATTCTATAATAAATTAGAACTTTTTCTTCCTTTGTAAATTTATGACTGGAGATCTTGCCAATGAGTTTTAAATAAACAAAAAGCAGATAAATAGAATGGAGAAGGGGAAAAAAAAGATTTATTCCTTAAATAAATAAAAAATCCTCCGATTTGCAACGGTTTATATATGCATGATTTGTCAACTGTCATAGCTAATTGGCTATTATTTAATATTCACATATAGCCCCACCATACATTATGAAGTTATTATTGCTTCATCTCAACCTTGACAAATTGATTCCCCCATTTTCATTTTTAATGCTATTTTATTTTTTAAAGATATAGTTTTATGAAGGAAAAGAAAGGGGTTAAAAAGTGGGATACAAGAATTAAGGAGATTTTTAAATTATATAATATGTACGACATCTCTTTTGAATATTCAAAGATAAAATAATCGAAATTCAAGAAAATGCTAATCCTTTTGGCAGCTTATAAAAGAACTGATAAAATATTTTTAATAAGAAAAGAAAATTACTATCATGCAATTGAATAGTAACAAAAGGATATATAGATATTTTCTTACTCATTTTTGTCCTTTTATTTGTCCTTTTTGTTTTTCAATTAAAGGTACACAATTCTTTAACAACTAACACTGAGGATTACTAAGAACTAAAAATGGCTTGAAGTTCTAACACATACATGTAGCCATGCATGGACCATTACATATAAATCGTTGTTAGAATGATACCTTCGTTTTACCTAAGTTTTGTGGTAACTTAAAAGTGATTTATGACGTGATATATATAAAAATATTTATGTGATAGAAATATAAAATTTGATTTAACTTTTTTCTTCTTTTAAATAAAGATAGAATTTTATAATAAGATTTGTGACAAAGTTGGGAGTAGGCGTATGTGATTTGTGGGTTGAGCTCATAATAAGCTGCATGCTTGAGGCTTCATATTCCTTATTTTTAAAGTTTTCCCACCTTAATTTTATTTTGAAGAGAAAATTACCTTCTCTATCTTCTTCTGTAGGATGTTTAAAGAATATTTTTCTTTCTTTTGGTTATCAAATATATATATATATATATATATATATATATATATATATATATATATTATAAAATTAAAATAATATATAATTTAGTTTATTTGATCATAATACATTTCAATGATCATTATAATTATATATATAAATTAGTAATAATAACTTAGTTTATAATAATAATAATAATAAAATATTATTTTAATTTATTTATTTTTAATATTTTATCACATAATTTTTATATATATTTAATTTAATGGTCTAAGTGTACAATGTGTACAATGGCCTAAATCTTTGGTCCAAGCTTAACCTGATTTTGGGATTCACCAAGGAACGAACCCTTAACCTTTCGAATCTAGAGCTCTAATACCATGTCATGAAACCACTCATCCCAAAAATTTAACCTGATAGAAAAATGTAACACTAATGATTATATCTCTAATACTTTCTAAACCTCCATTGTACACATTGTATAAAATTTTATTAGCTCCTTATACTTTCTTTATTATTATCTATCAAATATTTAATATATCTCTAATTTATATATAATTATGATGATTATTAAAAAGTATTTTAGTCAAACAAACTAAAATATATATTACTTTAATATTATAAGAAAGAAAAGTATACATTTTATAAATAGGCGGAAAGAGTTATTATTTAAAAATTTTGTAAAAAAGGAGAGTGATATTTTTTATATTTTTAAATGTTATCTGTCCGTGCGCGCCTGTAATCATGTGTCCAAGTGCCCATGTTATTAGTTACTAAAATTATAATGACAATCTTATAAAAAAATTACGATGAAATTAAATTTTAGATGAAAAAATAGTTTAGGAAATACGCATGCATGATAGTTACTAAAATTATTATGAAAATCTTATAAAAAAATTACGATGAAAATGAAATTTTAGATTGAAAAAATAATTTAAAAATACTAATGTACTAAAAAGTAAAAATCAATATAATAACTCATTAATTGTGAAAGTAATATAATATTTATCACTTTTAAATAAATATTTATTTGTAAAATAATTGCGACAATATTTTTTTATTGCGTTTTATTATTGGTCAATATATTGTTATTCTATTTGATGACCATTTGTGTTTTTTACATATATAGCATATTTTTTTACCAACTTTTAATTTTAAAATTGATTAATAAAAAGGCGAGAGAAAAAAAAGGATAGTACCATCGTTTCTCCACCAGAAAAAAACCCTAAAGAAAATAAAAGCGATAATACGAGTAACACACTACTAATATTAAAAGTAAGACGCGAAAAATATTAGGAACCATTAGAATTTATTTTTTATTATTATTTAGTTATTAATTAAAATTTTTTAATAATTTTTTTAGTCAAATAATTTAATAAATTATTTTATTTCATATTTTTAAAATATTAATAATTAATTAATAATTAAAAAAAACAAATTTTAATGATTTATTTTCTAACGTTTCTTAGCAAAATAATATCATATATATATATTAAATTAACAACCAATTAATCATTCTGGATAGAAATATATTTTAACATTTCAAAAAAATTTATTATACTGTTATAAACTTTTATGCAATAAAAATATAAAAGAATGGCAAAATAAGCATGATGAGTAACAAGGTGACGCAGTTGAGTGTAAAAAATGACAGGGAATGAGTATGCTGAGCATAGGTGTGTCCCTGAAGAGGTTGAAGCCATCATGCAGCAATGGGATATGCAGCAAGGCCTCCTCAACCCAAATTACATTCTTCTACACAGCACTCTACACAATGGCAATCGGCGCCGGCGGCACCAAGCCCAACATCTCCACCTTCGGCGCCGACCAATTTGACGACTTCAATCCGAACGAGAAAGAACTCAAAGACTCCTTCTTCAACTGGTGGATGTTCACCTCATTCCTTGGCGCCCTAATTGCCACCCTAGGCCTTGTTTACATTCAAGACAACTTAGGCTGGGGATTGGGCTACGGTATTCCTACGGTAGGTCTACTCATTTCGCTCCTCGTATTCTACGCCGGCACCCCCATGTATCGCCACAAGGTTCGGAAGACCCGCAGTCCCGCCACGGAAATCATGAGTGTTCCCGTTGCTGCTTTTAAGAACAGGAGCCTTCAATTACCCACTCACCCTTCACAACTTTATGAAAATGACTCTCAATATTATCTTAGTACTGGCAAACGTCAAATTCATCACACTCCAACTTTGAGGTTAGCACAACACTACAATAACTTTTATATGCTACTGTTGAGATAATGCTCAATTTAATCTCTAAATTTGCACGCTAAACTCAATTTGGTTTGTAAAATTTTAATTATTTTTTTTAGTCTCAAACTTTGCAAACAAAAGTATTAATAAAGCGCTGTCATGACAACCAAATGTTTTGAAATTTGTAAAACGACGCAATTTTTGTTTTGGTGTTCAAATAGCTTAAAAAGGACACCAAATAATTTGTTTTAAAAGAAAAAATTTCAATAAATACTATTTACGATGTATTTTTTGAATTATTTAAATATCAAAACAAAAATGAACTTGTTTTACAAAATTTAACATGACATTTAACTATCTATGTTACCGTTCTATTAACGTCTATGTATTAAAAATTATCCTAAAAACTAATATAAGTCTCATTTGCAAAGTTTAAAAACTAAATAAAGACAATTAAAAAGATTAAATTAAAATTTATGTACAAGTTGATGGATCAAATTAAATATTATTACAGTCACAAAAAAAAAATTAAATATTATTACATCTTTTTCATTACAGTAGTTGTATTATTTGAAAATGAATATACAGTTATTTTTACATAAAATTAATATAAAAAATAATTAAATAATTTAATATAATTAATTAAATTATTATTCAATAATTTTTATCTATCAATTTAATACAAAAATAACTACGTATGAATCTTAATCTTTTTAAAGTTAGCAATTTATTGGTTTAAATTTTGCCAAAAAGATTATGGTTTTGATTTAAAAAATTTTGGAAAATATATGAAAACTGGCTTTAAAAGTCATATCACATATAGTTAATTAACACACATATATGTGGGATGATAATAGGACCAATTTCGTAACCAAAATCACATTATTTTATTTTTTATTTTTACAAAAACTAAAATTATAAATAGTTAATTTTACAGTGAGAAAAAATTTATTTAATATTTTTAAATCTATAATACTGATCATGAATACTATACATAATATTGAGACAATATTTCGTCCAATTTTTAATAATATTATTTGTTTATTTTAAATCTTAAATCTCTTTTTTTAATAATTTTTGGGGAAAAATATGTTGACGCCTTAATACTTAGACAAGGGACAAAAACAACTAAGATAGTTGAGAAGTTAATTAAGCATAGTTGACAAATTAGTGCTAATTTTAGTGGAAGGGGATTTATTTAAGGTGATTTTACTGTTGTATCATGATGATGATGATATAGCACTGTATATATACCTCATGCTATTAGTGGTAGTAGTGGCCTTACACATCTTATGGGTGGGGTAACATATATACAGTAAAACTCTGAACCATCCAACTTGGAAAGGGATATCTATCCAAGCACATTAATTGGATCTTGATTGAAAATCTTTGACAAATTAGATGGTGAATGTCTAAGATTCTGGGTCCCCCCATTTTGATTTTGCTGGGCCATGTGCATCATATGCAGTCAAAGGATGTTTTTATTATTTAGTACATTTTTTCAGTGGATAACCAGGGAAACATTATTTGAGGGGAAAGTAATGTTTGGTGACAAATCCATTTTGCATAAGATACATACAATACAATACTGTTTTACATTTTCTTCTTACATCCTTTTATTGATGAATTATGAGTCATCACTATATTCTCTGATATATTCGCTTTAATTTTCTATCATTTAAAATATTGGTATATTTACAATTCCATATATTATTAATTCTTTTAATAATTTATTATTCTACTAAAAAAATTCATAAAACAGAGATAAATAATAGCTAATATGTAATATTAGTAAAATATTGTTGCATTTAGATAATTTCAATTTTAAATGTATTAAAATTTGAAAACGAAGAGAATGGTTTATTCACAGCTAAATAATAAATGGCGTATATTCAGTAGAAAACATGTATATTGATCAATCACTTCTTTCCATATGAATAGTAACTTGTGCATATACTTGTTTGAAGAATAATGGGTAGTCAGAATCTCTGAGGAAGCAACTTGGATTTGTGTCCACACTGACACTACAGTTTGTGACCACTTAAATAACTATGCCTTAAAACCACATTGCATGGCTAACACGCCATATATACGACCCATTAGTCAAGTTCTGTTCCAGGTGCATAAAACACACACGTAGTGGTAATGCATGTGAACACAACATAGGGTGGAATATAATCCATGTTACACTCCAAAGGACAATATCACAAATTTGTGTTATCCCAGTTTTTCTTATTAGTAGACAACACTTCTTATTCACACACACATAATCTTTTATACTCATTTAGAAACTGATAAAATTACCTACCTCTTCCAATATATTAGATAATATGAGAATTAATATTTAAAATCGCACCTTAAAAATAACATATTCTTTAAATTAATTTTTAAAATATTTTATTAGTTATATTATTTTCTAAAAATTATACCTGTAAGTCAAATTAAATTTTTTATTTGTTAGATACATGATAATGTGTCACGTTAAATGTCATGTGACATGATAATATGATATATTAATGCTATGTGTCAAAAATAATTAGTTTACATGTTCATGATTATAATTGATTGAACAATTATTTTATGGCACATAAATTAACATGCCATATCATCAATTTGATTTGTGATTATATTTTTTAGGAACTAATATGATTAACAAAATTTTAGGAGATCAATTTAAAAAATGAATTATCTTTCATATAGACTAATATTAGTATTAACTCGATAATATAAGTATTTAACCTCATTAAAGTTTAGGTATAAGTCATTTAAGTTAGGTAACTATATCTGAGATAATAGGCATATAAACTTATTAGGTTGTGAAAACGAGGTTAGAGACACAATATTTTTGTATTTTCTATATTATTTTTTAAAACTGAGGACGTAATTCAAATACAATTTTAGTATTTCTATATTTTATAAAATTGACAGATGACAAATCAGTGGGTGTAATATGTAATACTACCTCTTACTCTTTTGAAGTATAATTTAGCCTATGGCAATATTGATAAATCACTGCATAGTTTTTTTTGCAATCAATCATTTTTCCATGAAGATCAGATCATAACACTTTAATTGGTGTGCAATTCTGTGTGTATTAAGGTTTTTGGACAAGGCTGCAATTAGACAAGGGAGTACTAGTGGTTCCCCAAGAGCACCATTAACAGTAACACAAGTTGAAGGAGCAAAACTCATATTTGGAATGGTCACTATATGGCTGGTAACACTGATTCCCAGCACCATTTGGGCACAAATCAACACCCTCTTTGTGAAACAAGGCACCACATTAGACCGAAAACTCGGCTCCGATTTCAGAATCCCAGCAGCATCTCTTGGAAGCTTTGTCACACTCTCCATGCTTCTCTCAGTGCCAATGTACGACCGGTTCTTCGTCCCCTTCATGCGCCAGAGAACCGGCAACCCCAGAGGGATCACATTGCTCCAGAGACTTGGAATTGGGTTCTCAATGCACATCATAGCCATTGCAATAGCTTATGCAGTGGAAGTTAAGAGAATGCATGTTATAAAGGAAAACAATGCAATTGGTCCTAAAGATGTTGTTCCTATGAGCATATTCTGGCTATTGCCACAATATGTTCTTATTGGTATAGCTGATGTGTTTCATGCAGTTGGATTATTGGAATTCTTCTATGATCAATCCCCTGAAAACATGCAGAGTCTGGGCACAACTTTTTTTACTAGTGGAATTGGTGTTGGGAACTTCTTGAACAGCTTTTTGGTGACTATGGTTGACAAGATCACAGGGAAGGGTGAGAGTAAGAGTTGGATTGGTGATAATTTGAACGATTGTCACTTGGATTACTACTATGGATTCCTGTTGGTGTTGTCAAGTGTGAATTTGATGGTGTTTCTTTGGGCTTCAAGCAGGTACATTTACAAGAAGGAGTCTATAATGGTCAAAGATGGACTTTGTGTTGAAATGGAGGAGAATCCTTCTATGGATGCATCTCTTGGATTACAAGTATGAAAAACCATATGCTGATGCAAGGTACCTATTACGCTGTGATCGGTTTCTGTTTTGAATTTGAAAACAGCAAAAAGTGAAAGCACAATAGAACATGCCCTAAGGAAACTAGAGTATAAAAGAGAAAGTAAGAAAAGTAGTTAATATGGCAAGGCATATGTTAAATAACCAATTGTATATTTACACCAAAAATATCTGTGTATTTGGCACAAATTCATATCAGATTGTAATTTGAATTTAATTGGCTCTCCAATAGGTAATTTTTCGAGTTAATTCAGATTCACAAGTTCGTTTAGAATTTATGGGAAAAAATGTATAAATATCATCGTTATAAATAACAGTCATACATGTAGTTGACCCTACTTAATGATATGCAAGTAATGAAATGCTAGTAGTTTTGCAGTAGTTGTTTGGCAGCTTTAATTTGTGTCAACATAATTTCATGTGCCAATTATATTTTTCATATATTTTAATTGAGGTCCCTCTATCAATGCAAAAGGTCATTAAATAATTTGATGTTGAAAAAAATGGGGTCATGAGCAAACTAAAGGAGACTAGATAATTAAATGAATATGGAGGACCAAGATCTAGTTCATTTCTTAAAGAACAGAAGTTTGATTCAACATTCAGTTTGTAACTTTGTATACATTGAATTGAGTTAAGAGGTAAGAGGTTAGCACTGACAAGGATGACACTGAGATTTCACACTCAGCTTTATGTGTCAAGTAAATTAGCTACCTTGATGACAGAAACATCCAAATTAGATTCAGTAAGAATTTTCTTTGTTCGTTTCTTCTTATGGCCTTTTTCTTTGTTTGTTCTGTGTTTACTGTTAAAGAATCCAATCCTCAGCAAAATATTAGAGCCTCTAATTCTAAATTTCCATGTGAAAAATGCTACTAGAAGTGAAGAGCCGGCATCTCATACATTTCTTGCAGAAATACAACTGATTTAATAAACAACCAATAGAATACAATCAGTGTATAACAATTGACTTTATCTGTAACCAAGTAATAATAAGGTTGGTATAACTTGGTATGGTGTAATGACATTAAGAATTCATCAAACATTCTCAATTCTCATACAAGACCATGTATAGTATATATGGTATAAATATAAACAAATCAATTACAATAGTAACTTTGTCACAACGGTCACTTAGCTAGAGGTAAGTATTAATTCAAAGTATAAAATCATATGAATCTTTTGTTTAAGTATACAAACACATATAGTTGCTATTGCTGTTGCTGCTCACCTTGCCAAACTGAGACAATATCTTTCAAAGCTGGTTTTATATCTTCCTTCAATATCTTCTGGTATTCTATTGTATCACCACATGATCTCTTGATTTCAACCAAATGGAAAGAGGGGGCAAACTCGAATATTTCGACATCAATGGAAAGTGCCCCTTTCCTACCTTCCCTTGATCTCTCTAGTCTAAACAGACCTCCATCCTTCTTAGCTATCTTCAACCCCAGAACTTGAGCGATATTCTCCAACGTGGAAATGATTGATGAGGCAGAGTTCATGGATGTAAATTTCATTACACCATCCTGTTCCTCAATGCTTGCAAAAAGGCCAGACAAGTCAAGCCCGGCAGAAAGAGAAATTATATCGAAAGCATTTAAGTTATAGTTAACCAATGCTTGATTTGTCTCTGCAGAAGAACTTCCACTGTCACATAGGCCGAGAACTTTATCTGAATCAGCTGAAGCTGAATCTGGACCCTCTCTCCGCTTTTGATCTGATCTCAAATTGAGCCCCTTTCTGAACCAAGAACTTTCCATAACTTTTGCAGTGGATATCCTTGTTTTTGGGTTGGGGTCAAGGATCCTTGCTAATAGTCTGCGCGCTTCAAATGAAAACCAGTTGGGAGATTTGTATTCTGCTTTGGTAATTTTCCTGTACAGTGCCATAAGATTCAAATCATAGAATGGCAAATGACCAGCCAAGAGAACATATAAGATCACTCCACAAGACCATACATCGGCTTTGGCTCCATCATAACCCTTTCGACTTATAACCTCAGGAGCGACGTACGCAGGCGTTCCACAAACGGTTTGCAGCATGTTGGCTTGGCTATGAGACTCAACTAGTGCACTCAGTCCGAAATCTGCTACCTTAAGAACACCATTATCATCCAAGAGCAAGTTTTCCGGCTTCAAATCCCTGTGATAAACACCCCTTCTGTGGCAAAAATCGACAGCACTGATCAGTTGTTGAAAGTACTTCCTTGCCATGTCCTCATGTAGTTTACCTCTAGCTACCTTGTTGAATAGTTCACCCCCTTTTGCATATTCTATGATGAAGTAAATCTTGGTTTTGGTCGCTAAGACCTCATAAAGCCGCAACACATTGGGGTGCTTAACCAGTCTCATAATAGATATCTCTCGCTTGGTTTGATCCATCATCCCAACTTTCAGAATTTTCTCCTTGTCGATCACTTTAATGGCGACACTGTCACCGGTTTTGAGGTCCCTTGCATGGTAAACCTTTGCAAAGTTTCCTTGGCCTAATAGCCTGCCAAATTCATACTTTTGCATCAAAACATTCCCCCTTTTCTCCATTTCTCAGACACAATTCCTCAAACACAAAACAAGCACCCCGGTCTTGTGGTGCTTTCAAGCTTTATAAGCAAGGAACCTTTCTTTATCAAGTATATTTGCCTCAAAATTCACACTATCACCAAATTCCTTGTGTGTTTACAGCAATAGACGCATTCATCCGAATCCGTGGTTCTTGCCTACAAATTATGTAGATAAGGTACTCTATCAGCAATGTTCAGGAGGTGCATACAGCAGCATCCCCAGTCTCAATTCAAATTCTCTCCCTAATAGTGATAAGAAAAATCACCCAAAAAAAGAAAAACAATGCCAGTTTTAAAAATCATACAAAATACAATGATCAATATTCCAATATAAAGACATAACACATAGTCATTTATGAAATTGATTCAGAACAGATGCAAATTCCACTGAAATAATCCATTGAAGAACAAAGGGAATTACAAACTCACATAGCTAAAAACTAATCACATGTTCATCTAAAACCAGAAATGAAACAAAAAACAAAAGAAATGCAAATCAACCTGTTCAGTTTCTCTTGATCGATCATCCGAGACACAGAATAATAAGCAACTAAGAAATGCCAAAGGAAAGATCACCTGAACTTCCAAAATTTTAACGAGCATAAGAAGGAAGCATATAAAGCTAAAGAAGAATAAAAAAACAGCACAAAGCAAAAAAAGGAAGCATTACCGTTTGAAGGGAAGAAGAGAGAGTGTCTGAGAGAGAAAGAGAGAAAGAGAGAAAGAGAAAGGCAAGAATGATATATATGAGGTTAATGCAAAGCAGGAAGTAATAAACTCATGTTGTAGTTGTAAAGGGCAGTTTTGGGGTTCCCCACACTACTTTAAAATTAGTGACAAGCACAACAAAAGGGAAGGTTCCCAAAGGTGGGGTACACAGTACACTATCATGTACTCAACTCATGCATTCAATATTAATTCTATTTCATTCAAAATATAATTTAAAGAAATTATGTCTTCTGTTATAATTTATAAAGTAGAAAATCCTTATTACATGTATAATAATTATAACCACTTATTTATATATTTTTTAGGGTAAAATATTAATTTGTCCTACTCGTAATTCTATTTTGGTCCTTAAAGTTTAAAATGTTATATTTTAATCTAAAAAAGTTTCATTTAACTTCAATGTAGTTTTATCGTGAGGTAAAAGTTAAATAATTAATGGAATGTTCTACATGATAGCAGTACAAGAATAAAATCGATAATTTGGAGAACAAGTACAAGCTCTAGAGGCATAAAATCAACCGTAGATGCATCAATATATTTATTTATTATTTTTCTTATAATTTAAATGAAATATTTTCTATAAAACTAAAGAGAATGATAAATAAATGTATTGATGCATTTACGGTTGATTTTGTACCTTTGGAACTTGTACTTACTCTTCAGATCATCGACCTTGTTCTTGTACTGCTGTTATGTAGGATATTTTGTTAATTATTTAACTTTGATCTCACAATGGAACTATATTAAAGTTAAATGAAACTTTTTTAGATTCAAATAAAACATTTTAAACTTTAAGAACTAAAATAGAATTATATCCAAATATAGAGGATGAATTTAATACTTTATCCTATTTTTATTATATCTTTTCTATCTCTTATAACTATTTTATAGTAACCAATTGGTTAATGTGGAGTGTGTATATAAGAATTTCTCTTAATTTAATTGGAATACATTTAAAACTTTTACATTATTATCTATATTTAATTTTTCTACTTCACTTCAAATTGTTAACTATAGTAATCTATTTTTAATTATAATAATTAAAACATAAAAAGTGGTTTGTGTGAGTATTTTTATTTACCATGATTTTAAAATATAGAAAAGCGAGTGGAACAAAATCCAAAAAGATCAAATCCAAGGTGGTTAAAAAAATTATGCGTAAACAATTTTATTATAAACATGATATACGATAAGATTTAATGACATCATTTAATTAATATAATAAATTTCACTAGATGAAATAAAACTTTATTGTTTTTTGTTATTACAATCATGTCTCTTAAATCAAGTTACTAGTCTAATTAAGAAAGAGAGAAAAAGTATAATAAAAAAATAAATAAATAATTATAATTAAACGTAGAATAAAATAATTGTATTTTATAAAAATAGTAAAATTAATCTCTTAATAAATTATTCAAATTAAAGTCTTTTTCCGTCTCAAAAAAAAAAATAAAAAATTAAAGTCTTTTCTTCTCTCTCTTTAACTCTCCTCAAAGGGTACCATCAAAGATTTGTGTATTGTGTGCACTTGCTAGGTTGGTGGTGGAAATGGCACCACCCCTAACAACGAAAGTAAAGGTGACAATGACAATTTATTTGAATTATGTATTGTGAGATCCTACCACACTTGTGTGAGATTTTTCTTTGGTTGAAAAATTTAAACTAATAACCATTTTTTTTCGTAGATTTTGATGTCTTTGTCACCCCTTTTAAAAGTAAATTAATGTTTTTGGTTGGAATATGCTCCCGGACACTCGGTATCTGCTTTGATAAATCAATTTGACTATGATATATATTTATGTGGTATATTCTTTTATTATGAGATTACTTTTAATAATTACAATAATGTATGTGTAATGTATGAGTAAAGAGTTTTATTATTTGAGAGAATTTGGAGATTCATCAATCACATCATAAGGTAGTGGAACACATTTTCGTTTATGCGCTTGATGTCTATGAAAAAACATTTTACTTTTAATTTCAATGTAATATTATATATGTTATTTAGATAGTAAATTTTACAACATAATTATACTCTCTTTTTTTCTTCACAAGATGTATATGCCCAATCTTACTCGTACTCGATGATTGACTAATCCTCCTGATTTATGTGCCCAACCTAAAAAATTTTAAGAGTCGTTAGTAAGAAGATGTTCTTACATTTTCTTCCATATTCGATTTTGTCTGAAAATTCTATGAGCCATTAGTAGAAAGACGTTTCATATCTTCTTTTTTTATATTCGAACCTGAACCCCCTTGGTTAAAGACCTTAATTCACCTCCTTTTCCTTTTTATTATGTTTATTGGGCTACAGAAAAAAAAAAATACCAAGGAATACTTTGTTTGCTTTTGCTAAAGATATAATTACTTTCTCTTATCAACTTAAATTTTTAGAAAAAATAACATCATAATTCTATATTTAAAAAGTCTAAAATTTCGATCCTTAGCAAACCAATATATATATATATAATTATTTATGTTTTTTTCTCTTATCAACTTAAACTTTTGAAAAAAAATATTTTATATAGTGTGAGACTTAATTATAAAAATTTAAAGTATAGAAAATTATTTATAAATTTAGTAAAATTACGAGACTTTCGAATTAATTGCACCTAAATAATTTGATTGAAAAAATTTTTAAAACTAAAATTATTCTTTGTTTCGAACGTTATGCATTTTAAATTTGCAAAATATATTCCAAATATTTGATAGAATTAGTATTGGGCCTATAGCCCATAGCTCAATTAGAGAATATCGAAGCGCTAACTGGTTGGCAAGGAGGAGCTTGGACGGTGAATTAGGATTTAGAATTTTCGACATAGCTCCCAAGAATTTAGAAACACTGTTACAAGAAGATGTTTAGGAAATTGTACTTACTTGTACTATTGATGTAATTTAAGACTGTAGTTAGTGTTTTTTTTTGGGCCTAGGCCCCTTTTATTACAAAAAAAGTATAATGTAATAATGTGAGATAGACATGATGTAATAGGAAACTCTACTTTTTCTCTTTGGCTCTATACTTAGGGATTTCTATCTTATTCTCTCTGAATTTCTACCTAATTTTCTATCTCTTTATACAAATTCATATTAAATGGTGCTTTTATTGAACACTATACAAAATTTTCATGGTTATTCACCAAACACGATTTGGAATCATATTCAAACTAATTTATAATGCTTGAATTCAAATTATCAAAAACTGAACAAAATACATGAAGAAATTAAAGCAACTTGCGCAGAATTTGTGCAACCTTGAACGATAATCAACAAATCCAGCAGCAACTAATATTCCAGATTCAAGCCAAATCAGAATAAGATTTTCAAACAATCAACAATAAATTTAACAAATCCAGAAGCATAAAATACTACAAGAAAAATGTTGAGTACCATCAGATTTACCGTTGGAATGAATCAGACGGTATAACCTCACCGGTAAATATTTACCGTCGGATTGTTTTCGTCCAACGGTAATTACCGTCGGATTCTGCGACAGATTTCCATCTCGGAAAATCAATTGGTCACCCGGCAGATTTTTCGACAATATTGTTGGTGCCAAAAAATGTTGTTTCGCGTACTATTATCGTCGGACTATTTCTATGATAAATCCGACGGTAATGTCAATTTTTTTAAAAAAATTGAAATAAATAATCAATTTTAATTTTAAATTTAAATTTATTTTTCACACAATTAATGTTCAATTCATAAATAATGAAAATTATTATTTAAAATAAATAATATAATGTTCAAATAAATTAAAAATCAAGTACATCAAATAAATACAATCAAATAGTAAAACGAAACATTAATAACTACAGATTCAGGTAGTCCTTGTCGTCGTTGTCGTCGTTGGTCCTGTGGCCCTAAGTCGGAGGCGCAGAAGGTGGTGATGTTTGTGTACCACCAGTAGGATCGATGCCAGCGGCGCACATCTGAGCTTGGTACACCTCCATTTGAGCCTCAAAACGCTGAAGTTGCTCCAGCGACTCCCTCCACTCCTGTCTGAGCTCATCCGTAGACGTCACGTGGGTGAGGATCTCCTGATACCTCTCCTGATAATCATTCAGCTCCTGCATCTGCAGCCTTAAATCCATGCCTTCCTCGAGTTCGACGGCTCAATTGGTGGCAAAGCCTGACGACGGCCTCAACGTGGAGGTGTGGATGCTGTTAGCGAAGAACGACCTCAGCCTGTATACGTGATTCTTGTACGGCGCTGAGATGGTCTCGCGCCAAACCGCATCGGGATCGACAACTGAAGCTGTAGAGCCATCAGCGGCGGTGTCCTCCCCACTTTGTTGAGACTGCTGAATCGCGACCTCTAGTCTCTATGTGTAAGACTCCTGTATAACACAAGTTATTGTGATTAATACGACAAATATATAGTTAATCTCTAAAAATCTTATAGCATAAGATAATCAGATGTATTTTACTCACATAATGGTCTTGAGACTGCCGATGAGCAAATCTCTCTTTGTTCTCCTTCAGCATGAGGGTATAGTTGAACGTCTTCGCCAATGGTGCCTCGCGATCCAACGACTTTGACTACACATGTTGCATTGAAATACAAAATAATTAGGATGCCTAGTAATGATATACAAAAGAATATAACTAAGTTATTAACAAAATTAAAGTCAATACATACTAGCCTACCCTTGGTCTTCATGAAGGTTGTTGAGCTGCCGGTATACTTGGATGACCTGGCCGATGCCTTGTTAGCTCTGTTGGTGAGATGTTGATGCCTAAATCCCTCATCGGTCTCCCAAAGAACTAACAGAGTCTTCTTTATTTCCGGTCAAAGCCAGGCCGTCAGGTGGTCCCGCCCCTGACGAACATCATCCAACATCTGCTGGAGCTGCTGACCCATTCTATGGTTGAATATCTTCCGAATGGTCAGATCGTGATCAGCGTCTCACATAAAGTGTAGCTGCAACAAAGAAACTTTAAAATTAGTTAAGCAAGATAGAGGATATAAACTAGCTAAAGTGGTTTGAAATTGAAAAAAGAAAAGTAATTATCGTCTATTTCTCAAACCATCGCTGTCTGGTCTCAAGAGGGATCTTCTTGTAGCTGGATTAGGGGTGGTCATACATCAACTTGATGACATTAGTCATCTCCTGAGTACACGCGTTGTTGTTTGGCACAAACCTAACAACAACCCACAAACAAAACAATATGGCAATTCCAGAATCAGGCAACCAACTAAACCTAAATCCACTAAACAGAAATCGAATCAATTTTCATGAACTTTCAGCAATAACCATAATCAGTAAATGGAAAACAATAACCAGGCAACCAATTAAACCTAAATCCACTGAACAAGAATCAATTTTCAAGAACTTTCAGCAATAACGCTAATTAGTAAATGGGAAATAATAACCAGGCAACCAAATAAACCTAAATCTACTAAATAGGAATCAATTTTCAGGAACTTTTAGTAATAACCATAAACAGAAAATACATGAGACTCAAAGTGATACTTACCCAGTGTCACCATCAAGCCAAATCCTCATACATATGATGGGAGGTGGTGGAAGGGCGTCAGCTGCCTTACTTTCGTGGTTGGACACCGGGGCCATGGCATCCTATCGCTGGTGGCGGTGTCGCCGTCGATGTGGGCTGTTGAGTGGTAGGAGGCGATGTCGTCGCCATAGACGGAGGCACGTAGTTGGAGTTAGGAAGCATGATGAACGGCTGGTCCGCTAAACCCACCTGTGGTGTCACCAAGGAGGTCAGCATAGAAAGAGAGGATCCAGAAGTCCCAAAGGTACTGAAAGAAATCCTCCTTCTATCCCGACCATGGCTACGACCATGACTAGTAGCATGATCCACAACACATTTACCTGTCGTTATGTTTGCAAATAGCATACCAATTAATAGAAATTCAGCACAACAAATCAACAATAAATTATAACAATACCTAGGTAATTCCTATAACTAATACCACAACATTAAATCCAACATTTGATGATCTGAATAGCAACTGTCTTAGAATACAACCATATCAACCATAATGTGCATTATTAGATCTAAATCAGACACTAAGTGTGGAAAACACTTCAATCAAGCAACTTGGCAATACACATAACATACATACACAAAACTCAATTAGCAAATAATATCCAATACATTACAATCCTATATCACAAACAGATTTAATTAACTATACTAAACAAAAATCAAACATCCTAAATCACATGGTATCTACAATATGCAATTTAAAATGGACAATAAACATAGAGGCATATAAACGAACACTTGGCAAGCACATACATCAAAGATGCACAATCAACACAACTAAGTAACAATTGATGGCCTCTTCTTCAAGTCAATGATTTTCAACCAAATTTCAGCAATTGTTCAACAAAATAAATAGTCTTTTAACATCAACTCACACAAATTCAGTATATTCAACACAAAATCAGCAACATTATCCATCAATTCAGTCAATTTCTAACACTTTCACCAATATAACACAAACTAATAATTCTAAAACTAACCTATCCTAACCACCTAAAACTCACTAAAATAAAATAATTAACTCTAACTAAATTAACTAACTAAAATTAGAATAATAAAATAACCAAAGTAAAATTTGAAGAAGAAAGAAAAATAGAGTTTAAAGAAACCTGAAATGCAAAATGGCGGAATGGTGGTCGCCAAAGGATGGGAAACTCACCGAAGGTTGGACAGCGGCGGCGTGATGATGGCTGGGGAGAGGGTCATTTGATGGCGTGAGGAGAGAGGAGCAGGGAGGAAGAAGGAGAAGAAGGAGTGGTTGGAAGTGGGTTGACGGCGACGGTGAAGGGGTGCTGACGGTGGTGGTCTCGGCAGTGGCCGCAGATGGTGGTGATGACCTAATTGACTAATTCACCTCACGCGCCACTATCTAACTAACTTTCTGATCAACACGCGAATATATAACTTTCTTTTTCGAAAGGATTTCGTTTCTATTTTTGAATTTTTTCAGCGTTTTCGATCTATGTTCTCTTCTATCTCTGTGTTCTCTGTGTTTCTCTTTGTTCGTTCTCTGTGTTCTCTTTTTTCATTTTTCGTAATTTCTTTCATTCTCTACATTTTTGAAATCAAGCTCTGAAATCAATTTTGAACAGTTATATCATTGTTGAAGATAATGAATGATTCAAATTCAGATTATCAATTGAACTAGAGCGAAGTTGATTGTTTTAAATCCAATCAAGTGGCTGAGGTGTGGTTCGATTCTAATTAATATTTTTGTTAGTAGTTTATAATTCTTTAGGTGAATAATGTTTTTTGTTTGTAAAAATTACTGTTCATCGTTGATGGTTTAAATTGAATGTAATGTAGAAATTCTGCATTAAAGAAAATATTTTTGTGTATTTGCAACAAATTTCAGTATAAAATAAAGATATTTATGTGTATTGTTTAAGAATTTTCAGTGTATGTGTACTGATAAGTTCTATATAATTCAAAACTCTTTTTCTCCCTCCTCCTCATCTTTTGTTGCTTCTTCTTCCTCTTTTTCATCATCATCATCATCATCTTTTTTTTTCCTTATTCATCTTTTTCTTCTTGTTTTATCTTCTCAAGTTTCTTCTTATTTTACTCTCTTAACAAGAATAAAAATAAAAATCAAACAAAGAAGAAGAAAAAACACATAATGTTACAAAATTACTTGGAAGATGATGAACCTCATTCAACTAAAAGAAAGAAAAAAATACAGCATTGAAGGAAATTTTTTTGAGTATTTGCAGCAAATTTCGGTATAAAACTAAGATATTTATGTGTATTGTTAAGAATTTTTGGTGTATGTGTACTGATAAGTTCTGCATAATTCAAAACTCTTCATCTTCCTCCTCTTCATCTTCTGCTTCTTCTTCTTCTTTTTTTTTTCATCATCATCACCATATTTTTCTTCTTTTTTATCTTATTCATATTTTCCTTCTTATTTTATCTTCTTAAGTTTCTTCTTATTTTACTTTTTTAACAAGAATAAAAACAAAAAAATTAAACAAAGAAAAAATACATAATGCTGCAAAATTACTTAAAAGATGATGAACTTACATTTATTGAACTAAAAAAAAGAAAGAAATAAGAAAAAAAAAAGAAATGTAGCATTAAAGGAAATATTTTTATATATTTATAGCCAATTTCAGTGTAACATTAAGATATTTATATGTATTATTCAAGAATTTTCAGTATTTTTGTACTGATAAATTCTGCATAATTCAAAACTCTTCCTCTTCCTCCTCCTCATCTTCTGTTGCTTCTTCTTCTTCTTTTCATCATCATCACCATATTCTTCTTCTTTTTTTCTTATTCATATTTTCCTTCTTGTTTTACCTTCTCAAAATTTTTTTATTTTATTCATTTAACAAGAATAAAAATAAAAAAATCAAACAAAGAATAAGAAGAAACACATAATGCTGCAAAATTACTCAGAAGAGGATGAATTTACATTCATTCAACTAAAAGAAAGAAATAAATAAGAAAAAAAATAAGAAAAAAATGCAGCATTAAAGGAAACATTTTTGCGTATTTATAACAAATTTCGGTGTAAAACTAAGATATTTATGTGCATTATTTAAGAATTTTTGGTATTTTTATATTGATAAGTTCTGCTTATTTTAAAACTTTTCCTCATCCTCCTTCTCATCTTTTGTTGCTTCTTCTTCTTCATCTTCTTATTTCTTTTTTTCATAATTCTTTTCGAATTCAGTTTCAAAACTTCTTTCACTTTTCACGACGATTTTGAAAGATTTTTTTTAGAGATTTTGATCTTTGTTTGAATTTTGAGTGTTGCGGTTTTTGATTGAAAAAGAAGAACCATTTGTCATAATGATTTTTGTACTATTCAAAAGTTGAAAAGTACATGTTTATAGGCAATCTAAATCGATGGTTGTTTTTATTAGATTTGAGCCAATTTATATGCTAAAAAAATTTGTATGTATACCAAACCTGAAAACTTATTTTGTTTAATCTAAAAAACAAAAAATAATCTTATATATTTAAATCACATGAATTGACTATAAATTCTTTGGTAATATTACTATTATTTACCGTTAAAAGTAATATATAATTTTTATATTATTCAAAATGCAAATGAACATATAATAAAATAATAAAAAAACAAAAAGTAACTAAATTTTTAACAATTATAATTGATAATATATAACTAACGAGTAACGACGTTAAATTACTATTTTAATTAACAAATAATGTAATAGAAAGAATATTGCTTAAAGATAATAAAGTAAGCATTTGTCGTTCCAATATCCGATCATATCTAGTTTGGTCGGTTTTTGGTATATATTATATGTTTTTGTTTAAGTGTTGTATTCGATCATTCCCTTTCACAATATTTAATTTGGGACCGCTGCTTACATACTTATGATCTGGATTCGTTGCCTTATCATAATCTCACATTACTTATTTTAAATGCTATTACTTACGTGCATATTTGTCTTGCTATATATAGGTAGATTTGGTCTTTCACATGTTTGGTTTATTATTCCTTTCAAACCTTAAAAACAAAGGGAAGCACTCAGATATTATATTCTGTCCAACTTTATGAAAAATGTGTATCATCAGCCGCCTATCCAATGTGCATTAAGTAGGGTGTTTAAATCTAAACATATTTAAATTAAATCGTTCATTCAATTTAATTCAAATTAAAAATCAATTCAAATTGTATTAATTTAGATTTAATTAGATTTTATTTTTTTTAAATTGTATAAATAAGATCAAATTTTGAACCTACTTAAAACTAATTCAATTCAATTTAAATAGTATAATGTGTTATAATATTATTATTTTATTATTATATTTACAATTTTATTTATAATATGTTTAGTTTGTTATATATTTTTATATTATTTATATATTATTATTATTATTTAATAAATATTTTATGTTTAAAATGAGATTTATTTATTTATTTTAACTAACCTACAATTTTATTTCTATTATTATTATGTTATTGTTGATTTTTTAAGATTTTATTAAGATTTGTTATGTCACTGTTAGTTATTTAAAATTTAATGTTAAAACTTGTTAAGTATATTTATTTTTTTTAATTTATAAAATATCAAATCCAATCCAAACCGCTTGAAATCATATCGGATTGGATCGTTTTTTTTTTTTAAAAAATCCGATCCAAATCACATCACACGTAAAATTAGTGTTCGGATCAGATAAATTTTTTACTCAAAACCGATCCAAACTGCACCACAAACACCCCCTAGCATTAAGTATATGATATTGTTGGTAACCAATTGTTATGCAGACTTTTCCACTACAAAAAATGCACTAAATACCGTCGGATTTATCAAATAAATCCACCAGTAATTAGTTTACCGTTGGATTTACCGTCATTCTGAAGTTGACGGTATAAACGACGCCAAAAACTATTTACTGGCGGATTATTTCATCTGACACTGATTACTAACGGATTTTCTGTTGGTTTTTTCGATGAATTTGTAAAGACTGAGTTGCTAATTACCGTCAGATTATTTTGATGGTAACTTTGGCGCCATATCACGTGTTTTGGCGCTAAGTTACCGTCGGATTTGTCCGTTGGTAAATTCTACGGTAGCTTTTTTTTTTGGGCACAGTTAAGCCACAATTAGTAGTCAAATTAAAACTCTTGTTAAAAAAATTAGTACAGAAATTCAAAATTATCAGAAATCAACAAATTATTTTATTAAAAATAATTGGTTTGAATATAATAAAATATTATACAAGTAGAATACAATGAAGTAGACATAAAAAAAATTAAATTCCTAAACTGTACAGATCCCAATAATCGCCATCGTCTTTCCCCTGCTGAGGCGGCGGAGTAGGTACTGATGTCGGTGCCCCACCAGCAGTGTTGCCGCTGGTACCAGCAACGCCGCTACCTCCAGCGCGCATCTGCTCGTTGTACACCTCCATCTGCTTATGCAAATGATTTAGCTTCTCCATCAAGTCTGAGCTGATGGCAACGACTCCTCCCACGCGTGCAAGAAGGTCATTGTACCTCTGCTCAGACTGCTCCTCTTGTTGGTGAAGCTCCTATGTCAGCTTCTGCACTTTCACCCCTCAAGTCGACAACTTCCTGGGGATCAACAGGGCTGGTGGCAGATGCAGAGGTAGAGGAAGCGCCAAAGCAGAGGAGCGGTGGCCACTGTCGAAGAACGACCCCAACTTGAAGCGGTGATGCTTGTGGGATCCAGAGTCGGTCTCGGCCAAACCCTATCAGGATCTACCACTGAGGTCTCCGATCTGGCTTCGTCGTTCCCACTAGGCGGCTAAGATTGGTTGGTCGCGGCCTCCAATCTCTACATGTAATTCTCTTTTGTCACACACGTTATGATTATGATAATAGTTAATTGACTTTAAACCAAATAAATTTGAAACTTAGAATTAATTGAAACTCACATAATGGACCGCAAACCACTTGTCAGCAAATCTCTCCTTGTTGGCCTTCAAGGTATGGGTATACTTAAAGGGTCTCTGCCAGTGTCGCCTCAGGATCCAATGACTTAGACTACACGTATTAAATCAACAAACAACTAATTCAAGTACCAATTAACAAACCTTACCAAACTACTTACTAGTTTACTTTTCGTCTTTATGAAGGTTGCCGACCCACCCATATACTTCAACGACCTTGGTGAAGCCCTATTATCGACGTTTCGTCAGACAACGACACTTGAACCCCTCATCATTTCTAAAATGGGCCTCCAGTTTCTTCTTGATAGATGGATGAATCCAGGTCGTTAGGTGGTTGCACTCCTGACGAACGTTGCTTATCATCTGCTGAAGTTGTTTTACTGTCCGGTGATCGTAAATCTTCCTGATCATGAATTACGTTTCGTATCCCATAAAAATTCAATTGCATAAAGTGATTCAACAACATTAGTTACTTGAAATAAAATACAGTTCAAATACAGTTAATTCAACAACACTGGGTTCTTACCGTCCACTTCTGAAATCATCGCTTTCTGGTCTCAGTAGGAATCTTCGTGTTCGTACATAGACTTAATCACCTCGGAGATCTCTTGTGTACATGCATTGTTGTTTGGTGCAAACCTATCAATGAAAAAAATTTAAGATTAACAAACATATAGAAACACATAAACCTTAACAGATTTAATATAGAATGCAGATAAAAAACATAAAAATAGTATGTACTCACGCTTGCATGCCATCAGACTAAATTCTCAGCCAGATGATGAGCGGTGGTGAATAGGCATCCTGTTGGGACACATTAGAGGAATCACCCACTGCGGGCTCTATCGCTGGATCTGAAGGGGGCGTAGTTGAAGGAGGCACATAGTTCGGGTTTGGGACCATGATGAACTACTGGTCCGCTGGACCCCTGTGACGTCACATGGGTCGATGGGATTGTCAGGGTAGAGGGCAATGAATATTTGCAAAGAGAATATATTATTAACGCTAATCAACATATATACTAGACAAATCATTCAACATTTAGATTATTTAAAAAAATTTGACATAACCTCTCCTAAAATCGGACATATATCCACCTTTAGTATTTCTATAAATCCAACAACCTCAATCCACAACATCAGTCAAAACACAATTAAATTCACAATATTTCTAGCATAATATATTAACTTATTTTCATACATGAATTCATACTATATATATAATATTGTACATATATAATTACTATGTCAAACACAATAATTTATTGATTTCAATTAAAAAGTTTAAATCATTAACGATTGAAAAATTTTAAATAATAAAAAACTAATTGAAAAATTACGTCAAATTATAAATATTTCCAAATTAGTTAACCTTTAAGAAATAAGCCTGTACTTCAAAAGTAAATAGTAGATATCATTATACTATACACATAAAAACATGTTTATATAAACCAACCTCAAGAAAAATAAAACTATCTAGTTAGCAAGATTAATTAGTTCTTGAGATTAAATAAGAAGCAAAAGGTGACTCAAGTTACAAATTTTACAAGCTTTAGAGTTAATTATTGCTACTATTAAACACTGCATATATAGCTAACTATATTATATCAACTTAAGGCTTGTAACATTTTCTTGGTAAATTTTTTACTACAAAATTCAAGCATTTTGCACTTCTTCCTAAATCCTAAATTAACATATAACTAATTCCTAATTCCTAATTAAATTTATCCTAAATCCTAAATTAGCATATGATAACCAAATCCTAAATCCTAAATTAACTTTAACCCTAAATCCTAAATTAGCATATAATAATCAAACCCTAAATTCTAAATTAACATATAAGTAAATCCTAAATTAACTTAAACTAGGAAAAAGAGGGACCATGGAGTCTGAGAGGCGAACAGAGGAAAAAGAAAAGAAAGAAAGTGGGAGTCGCATCGGTACTGGATGGCGGCGGCAGTAGACGAACAGAGAGATAGAGAAGTTGCAGCTGACAGAAGCTAGAGGAGGAATGGGCTGGTTTCAATGAGGGGGAGAGGAGGCTGCGATAGGAGTGGTAGATGGCGTTAGACGAACAGAGAGAAAGAGGGAGTTGCGGCTGACAGAGGGGATAGGAGGAACGGGCTGGTTTCAATGAGGGAGAGAGGAGGCGGCGACAGGAGGGGCAAGAGGCGGCAGGATTGACAGAGCAGCGGGGAGAGGATGCAGTTAGAGAGAGAAAAGCAGAAGAGATGTTAGAGAGTAAATTTCGAAATAAAGTGGAAGATGGTTCGTGCTTTGAATTTTAGGACTCGTTACTGTCGAATTTACTGGCAGATAAATCTGATGGTAATTCATTGCAGGTCACCAAAACGTAGCATTTCACTAAAATGAGTTTACCGATGGATTATTCCGACGGTAAATCCCATGCTAAATTTCGTGCCTATTTTCCCTTTTTTCTCTCTGAATATTATCGGCGAATTTATCATCAGAAATGGGAATTTACCGGTAACAATTTGACCAAATAAATTTCACATCAAAATCGTCTATAAATCTGTCAGTAAAGCCGATGCTAATGTCCAACGCTAAATCCGATGGTACTCAGCGTTTTTCATGTAGTGTTCACAAATCTAAGTTGGTTCGATATCTATGATTTGGGAGCAAAATTTATTCCTCTTTTGCGAGCATCAATTGTTATATGCACCAACGACTTCACTTTTGAACAAGTTAAAAAAGGAAAAAATAGAATATAAATTCAAATAAAGATTCTTTAATTAAGAAAGAAATTACAGAAAAACAAGTGCTTGAAATAAAGGAAAGTAAACAATTGTCTTCAACAAAATCGAAGGACTTTAGAATAAAAATGACAATTCAGAATTTAAAGAGGAAAGGAAATGACTTTGCAAAGGAAAGGTAAACTACAGGAAGGAAATTTAAAGACATGAATAAAAAGACATGGAAGAAATCCTACAAAAAAAAAACTCGTAGCAGACTCAGAAAGTCGCTGGGATGTGAATGTGCGAAAGTGTTTTCTAAAGATGAATTTCAACCCTTTGCTTCTTCTGAGCCTTGTTAATTTATATGTTGATCTGACCAATTTTATATTGAAAAATGTCACCTCTAAAGAGTATGAAAAATAACTATTCCCTCCACATGCAAAACCAAGTAACCGCCTTTGGGCATTGCACCATCAATCTTAGCATATTGTTCGTCAACTTCGTTCTTCGACAAACTATGGCAAATGAAAACCCTTCTATCGACATCTTCTTTTTGAGTTGACACCCTCTAAAATTTGACCAACCACACTTTGATTTGTAAACTCTTCAACTTATCAAATTCTTTGACTAACACTAACATATGAGTGTTATGGTTGTGAATGAATTGAAAAAGAAAGAATCTTGACTCAGAGAAAAAACAAACTTGATTTGTAAAGTATTGAATTAAGTTACATTGAGTAAAGTAAGTAATATATATAAAACAAGCACAACAACTATTAAAGGAAATATAACTACTTGTCAGTTATAACTAACTTTTGCTATCATACTTGTAAATGACAACAGTATTCTCTATATTCTCCCACAAATTAAACTCATGGTGGCTTAATGTCCAATATGAGTTTGTTTTTGAACTTGTGAAAGAATATAGTTAGTAGTGATTTTGTCATAATATCAACTACTTGCTCACTAGAGGGTCACGAGTTACCGATATTAGATTATGAATAACTCTTTTCCCAACAAAATACAAATTCAATTCAAAATGTTTGGTTCTTTGATAAAGAATTGGATTATAAGCTAACAACACAGCAAATATATTATCACAAAAAATTGTTTGTGAGATGCTAAAAGATTGTTTCACTTCGAGCAGCAAATTCTATAGCCAGATTAGTTCTAAAAATGTAGTTGAAAGAGCTCAAAATTCTACTTTTGTAGAGTTTCTACTTATTGTGCTTTGTTTGTGCACTTCCAGGAGATTAGATTAAAACTAGAATAAATACAATAACCAAATCTAGACCTTTGATCATCCAAGTTCGAAGTACAATTTGAATTTGAAAAAACAATACATCTTTAATAAGCTGATTTATGAAGGTACAATGCTTGATCAAAGGTGTCATCTAGATATCTCAAGATTCTCTTTGCTTCACAGCAATGTTCATTACTTAATTTGGCCATAAATTCACTTATTTTTTTTATAGAATAAGCAATGCCTGATCTAGTAATAGTAGCATATTGAAACCTCCTATAATCCTTCTAAATAAAGTAGGATCCTGAAATAAATCCCCTAATACAGTATAAGACTAGAAGTTGATACCACAGAAGTATTTTGGGGTTTAGATACTTGCATACCAACTCTTTAAAGAAAATGATGTATGTATTTAATTTGATTTAAGGTAATGATATTATGTGAATGTCTAACAGCTTCAATCCTTGGAAAATAACTGAAATCACCAAGATCTTTTAATAATAAAATAGAATGCAATTTATTTAACAATTGTTGAATTTCATTTCCATCACTTTCAGTAACTAACATATCATCAACATATATTAAAATGCATGTTATAATACTTTTACTATCAGAATATCATATTTAAGTCCTGATATCGTTAATGACAAAAGTATTACATGTATATCCTGTATTACTTACACATATAAGAGCCATTAAGAATGGAACTTAAAGCTAAAGACATTTTTTTTAAGTTAATACATACCAACATATATTTCATATTCCAATTATCACAAGGTACTCAATAATTACTACAACTCAAATAGCTACGTCCATTGTCAAGAATAAAATACATCAAGTATATTTTTATATACATGTTAGTATACATATAACGAATAATTTCTATCCCTCTATACAAAAATTTATAACAATAACAAAAGTGAGGGAAGCATCTAAGAAAACAAATAAAGCACGCTCAATACTCCGCTAACTCCTTGAGGCTTCCTCGTCCGTTTCTTGAAAAATAGTACAGGATTTTTAGAAGTGTCATAAAAAGATATAAAACATAAATTGCCTTACGGCAGTTGATCAATGCTTGTCTTATGAATCTTTCTCTTGCAATTTTTTTTGTCTTCTTAACTTTTAGAATTCAATTGCTTCTCTCTAAAAACTCATTCCTCAATACCCTTTTCCTTTTTAAACGTTTATTTTCTCATAATTAACTAATTTAATTTCTTCACTGTTCACTTTTCATACATCTGATCATGGGGTACTCACTTTCTATTTCTTTTCAGATTTACCATCAAGTCAATCTCTTTCTTTAAAGACTAATATCACTCATTACAATTCCAAACCAGCAATCTCAATCACAAGTAAGAAAATAATCAAGCAAATAGTCATAATACATTTCAATTACACAAGCAAAGAAAACAGACAAACAATTTCAAGCAATATACAAACAAATGCAGTATAATTGATAAACCGCTATTTTACGGTTTATCTTGTGCTTAATTCAATAGATTTTATTCATTATTCTCACACTTATTCATTGAATTCGCATGTTTTACATTTTTCTTTCTAATTTTGTGCTATGATTGAAAACATGCTTCTTTGGCCTTAAATTTGCTAATTTTAATCCTCTATTATTAGCATTCGATGCCTTGATATGTGTGTTAAGTGATTTCAGGGTTTATAGGACAGGAATGGCTTAGAGGATGGAAAGGAAGCATGCAAAAGTAGAAGGAATACAAGAAATTGATGGAATTGCTAAGCTGTCAACCTTGACCTCTTCATACTAAATCGACCATAACTTGAGCTATGAGGTTCGAATGAGGCGGTTGCAGTTGCGTTGGAAAGCTAACATCCGGGGCTTCAAAATGATATACAATTTGCCATAGCTGCCATACAGTTAGGCAACGCACACGCGTATGCATGGGCGACGCGTACGCGTGACGGAGCCACGTGCTGCACGTATGGCGATTTCTGGGCTATTTTTGGCCCAGTTTTAAGCCCAAAAACACAGATTAGAGGCTGGAAGTGGAGCAGAATCAATCAATCATTATTCACTTCTCATTCACATAATTTTAGGTTTAGGTTTAGAGGTAGTTTTAGGTTTTAGGTTTTTAGTTTTATTTCTTTTCAATTTCAGATTTCATCTTGCTTTAATTTAGTTTCTATTCTATATTCTATTGTTCTAGTATTTCAGTTTATCTTCTCTTGTTGATTTCTTATTTTTCCAATTTAGTTTATGTACTCTTCATGTTAGATTCAAGTTCCTATTAATGCAAGTTGAGGTATTTTATGCTTAGTTCTTCTTTCTTTATTTGTTGTTATTGATTCCTTGCACTTGGTTGTTTAGATTTATTTTTTCCTTGTTAGTTTTCTATGTTTTATTTTGTGCCTTCCAAGTGTTTGATAAAACGCTTGGGAGGGTTTCAAATTAGACTTTTATGTTCTTAACTTGGATTGATTATTTAGAGACTCTTGAGTTATCAAAAGTCTTTTGTTGATCGGTAATTGAGTCTTGCTAATTGGCTTAGACTTCACTATATCTAGTCTTTGATTAGGACTTGTGAACCTAAGTTGATTTTGCGCACTTGACATTCCTTCATTGTTAGAGGTTAATTAAGTGCAAGCAAAAGGCAATTACCATCACAATTGATAATGATAATTAGGATAGGACTTCTAATTCTCTTTCCTTGCTAGGAGTTTTCTTAGCTATTGGTTTATTTTCTTGCCATTTTATTTTCTTGTTTCTTATTACAAAACCCAAAAAGATACAATCTCATAACTAATAATAAATACACTTTCCTACGATTCCTTGAGAGACGACCAAAGGTTTAAATACTTCGGTTTATTTTTATTGGGTTTGCATTGTGACAAACAAATTAAATTTGATTGAGGATAATTTGTTGGTTTAGATCTATACTTGCAACGTGATTATTTTTGTGAAATTCTTTACCGACGATTTTTTCTCCTTCAATGATGCATGCCTGTCTTACTGGACGTGAGCTCATATGTCGGTTAAATTGCTAGGCCCGACACATCCGGTAGCTAACCCAGACATCATCTCTCTATTGCGCATCTCTAGGAGAAATATAATCGAGGGAGTGCGCCCTACAACTTTTTTATAGAGGTATCACCAGGGAGAATAAATTGAGGAAGAGTACCCTACTACCTTTCTCTATGAGGTCGTGCCATATAAAACCAAGGAGAGTGCCTTTCTACCTTGCAATTAGAGAGAGACTGTGATGCAACAAGAAATAGAATTCTCAACCTAACTCGTTCACACCACAATAAAAAATTGAATCGAAGAGAATCATCAACCTTCTATCCAATTTCCCGATATAATAAGAGAGGGAATCCTCAACCTCACTTGTCCACTACAACACTGAGCAAGTGGGACAAAACCACAATTCTTTCCAGGTGCAAGTGTCTCATCAGTCACACAAGTGGGACAAAATCCACGTCATTGCCAATCAATAATCACATCTCAATCACAATCACGCAAGTGGGACAAAATCTACGTCCTTACCAATCAATAATCACATCTCAATCACAATCACGCAAGCAGGACAAAACTTTCGTCTTTACCAATTCAATTGTTATATCACAATTATAATCATATTCAATCATAATCACAATCTTAACCAATTTCATAAGTTATAACTCATCATAACTCCCTCTATCAACAGGACATTTAACATTATTGACAATCTGTGAGCGGGACAAAGCTACCATCCTCATGGTGAGCGGGACAAAACCACCATTGCCACATAATAAAAACGTACTGAGCAAGTGGGACAATGCAACCATCCTTGTCAGGCAAGTAATCATATCATTAATGAATTCTCAATTAGAATAGTTATATCTCATCACACAAGCAAGATGAAACTCACATCCTTGCTAATTAAACAATCATATCACAATTCAAATAACATACTTTCTTTAATCATATATTGGACCTTTTCTTTTTAAAATCATACTTTGACCTTTACTTTCAATAATAATATATTAGGTCTACACTATGCCAAGAATCACATTTCTTACTCATTTATTCTTAAATTCATAATCGGGTTCACATATCCTTTAAAAACTCAATCAGACATCATACTCTGTTATCAGATAATAAAACATATCATTCACTTCTAAACTTTCTCAACTAACCCAATTAATACTTAGGTTGATCTTAAGACTCAAATTCTACTTTAGGTCCTTAGTACATTTCTAAATTTAACCAAAGTCTCATTCTTTCAAATTAATCTGAATAACAGAAATCTTAAACTTCAAAGGTCGTAATACCTCAACCGATCCAAGAAAAATTCACCATTTCTCGGCTATTCTTTTCTCAAGCATAGTCTATGTACATATATAATAATTCACTCATTTAATCACAATTATTATTCACATTGATCGACCATATCTAATCTTTTATGACTTTGTATTTCAATCTTTCACGTCAATAAAAATATTTATTTATTAATTCTTACCAAAATTCTTAATCTCAACCATTACATTATAATAAGAATCTCAATCAAAATCACAATCCTCAAGGAAATCACAAACCCTTAAAGATAGAATATTTAAAGCTTATCAAGGTCTATGCTAATTACTCTCACCTGTAAATTTGGAAAAAATTGACATAACCTCCCCTAAAATTGGCTTTAACCACCATTAAAGGTTTCCTCAAATTCAACCAACTTCTCATTAAGCAAGCCCTCAATCCTTAACATTAATGAGAATATCTATTCAAATTCTTCATCCTCAAGCACAAAACCATAAACTCGATATAATAAGCAATCAGTGAATTTCATTGATCAAAACTGAAATCAAATGCTGATAGCTCCTCATATTTGGAAGATATTACAAAATTCAACCAATCATTAACATGCTTGACAAACATTTTATTTATTTTTAAAGTTTTTCTATATTAATTATAAGCCAACTAAATCGATCGTCAACTTAGAACACATTATATACTTTTACTCAAATGAACTACATCACTCATACAATGGTCCAAGTAATTCCTCACAACTCATACTTTCAAACAAGAAACAAGATATTTCCAGATCCTAATCTACCCACCAAGAAGCTTTAACCATTGTTCCTAGTCCATTTTATTACTTTAATATCCATCCTTAAGCCACCAATTCCATTTCTCCAAAATAGTCCAATTTAATTCATAAGATTCACATGATCACTAAAAAGTGCAAAGGACAGAACCGGAACAAGAAAATACCTACTGTAACTAAAGAGGAACAAGAGAATGGAGAAATAGTAGCTCCGATGACCCTCACCGATAAGGATAGAACTGGCGCAAACAATGTCGAGCTAGGGCAAGTTGGCAGAGGCAGCAGCTTAACAGCACCGGTAGCAAACAGCTCCAGCAGCAACCACCACAAAAATAGTGGCTTCCATAGACAAAGAGGAACTAAAAACGGGAAAAGATGAGCAAGTGATAGTGGCTTTGACAGTGGTTTTCAGTGACAACAGTGCCATTTTTCGGTGACTAGAGGCACGACAACGTGGTCTCTAGTGATGACAACAATCGTGGCTCCAGCGACAAGCTCCAGCAACGACGGCAGCGGCGCAGCCCTCTCTCTGGCCATCGTGTTATCTTTCTCTCTCTGTCTCTCTCTCGTGTCTCTTCCTCTCTATCTGCAAAAGCAATAATGCGATAGTGAGTTTGTGTCAATTAGGGTTAGGGAAATTAGTAAAAAAATTAGGGATTTTAGGGTTAGGGTTGAAAAAGAAAATAAGGTAGAATTGGTATTTTGATAAAATTAGAGGGTAGGATAGTAATTGAAAACTAAATGTAAACCATTAAAATTATTTCAAGAATATTATTTATTTATCATCTTACTAATTGATTTTTAAATAAGTACTCTAATTTAAAATTAGAGATAATATAATTAATTTTTTTTAGTTAATAAGATTAACCAAAAGTTTTAATTATTCAATTTAAATTATATAAAATTCTCATTATCTTTCAACTATTAAAACTTTAAATTTTAACTATAAAAATTATCCAATTACTATAAAAATCTATGAGTACTAATTAATATAAACTCAATTTATCAAAACTTAATTTAATTATATTAAATAAAAATAATTTATAATAAAACTTCTGAAAATTTGGGGTCTTACATATGTAACAAATTGAGAAGTGCTCTTTCTCTCTTACTCAATCCTTGGCCGTTCACCCCTATTATAGAGGAGTGAAGCTTCCAAGATTTGAACCAAGTTCAACACTTGGGTTGTCTTCTTTTCCAACATCAGAACTAGCAGTGGCGTGATCAGAGGTTAGAGAGAGCAGAAGCAGTGACATGCAAACTTACCTTTCTCTCTCAACCTTTTTCTTCAAGATTCTTGAATCTAGGCCATGTATCTTTTTTTTGGTTCCAAGTTTGTTTCTTGACCGTGGATTCCAAGCAGAGCACTATTGACTTCACCTTTTTCATACTTTCCAGAATGGTGCTTGTACATAGTTGATTTCTTCACGGTTTCTTGGTGATTCACAAATAAAAAAAATTAGCTTTTGAAATACTCTGTTTGGATGAGATTTGACCCCTTTGTTGTAGCCTCTTTACTTTTCTTTCTTGCTTGAAAATGGAAGCTAGCTTTTTGTTTTTCTTTTTGCTCTAGCTTCTGATCTTTCTTCTTTCTTCTGTCTTAGTTCAGGGATTTGACGTGAGGAGAATGGAAGAGAGAGAAAAAAGAGTTTGTATTCGATGGAAGTGAAGGAAGATTCAAATGAAATTTAACTTTCTTGCCCGGTTAGTGATTAGGTTGAAGAGAGATAGGTTTAAGTGTGGTCACCGAATTGGGCTTGGATTGAGCCAACTTATATTTGTTTCTTTCACTTAGTTCAGTTGTCCAACCTTCTTGGATCAAGGTTGGAGTGAATAGAGTGGTACAACTAAGATTGGTATAGGGTAAGAGTGTGTGTGTGTGTGTGTGTGTGATCATTTATTTCCTGGGCCTGTTTTATTTTCTGCACACTAAATCAAATAAATCACACAAACAATTGATAATTAACCCAATAATACTTAGTCATCATCTTTATCACAATTTAGTTTACTAAACTCAATAATCCCCCCTTAATGACAAACATTATTAAAATAAATTGAAAAGAAATGATAGAAGTGTTTAGAAACTTCCCTTTGATGTTTTCTTTGAATTGAGGCTCCCCTTTTCTTTTAATCACCAAGCTCCCCCTGAATGTTTGCTTTTAACAACATAATAACAAAATAGAAACAATTTCAAACATCCAAGAACTTTGTACATAATTTATTTGTCTTGGTGAACCTATTTGATTCGAAAGTTTACAAGGCTTTTTATCCAAAAAGATAGGACCAACTAGCCTTAAATCAAACATAAACCAGAGCTAACATTCAAATATCAAAACAGAGAAAAAAACCTCAAAAATAGAGGCAGCAATTTTTAGTAGCCATTTTCAATTCAGTTTTCTTTCTCCCCCTTTTATTATCAAGGAGAAAACCTGCAAAAAAATAAAACAGATCAAGAAGTATATCAAAATAGTAAACTAAGAAAATATGTTAATAACAAAGTTAAAGGTCTAGTTTGATTACAATCGTCCCAAAATAGACAATATTCAAAATAGTATCCAGAGAGCTAAAAAGTAGTGAAGTAGCGTGCCATCAAAATAAAGTTCAGAAACCAGAAATAACAACAAAATATCAAACTTTCAGCAGCCGTAAGAGACAAAAGCTAAGCATCAGAATCCTCTTTTTCAGTACCCAAGACATCTTCCTCTTTCTCAGATAGCACTTGATCCTCATCAAGTGAATCAAGGTACTTTAGAAGTACCTCAACTCTGTCTTGAGATTTCAGCAAAGAATTTTCATTTTCATGGGCAAGTTTTCGAGTTTGCTTGCTGGAGTAGACCATCTGTTTGGTCTTGTTCACAAACTTCTGAAGTACATCTTTGATTATTCCATTGATCAAGTACTTGTGAGAACTAGAGTGCCAGAAACTGAAGTTGGAAGGAAGCTTTCATCTTCACTTTCTTTTATAACTTGATCCTTAGTGGCTTTAGATCCTTTTTCTTTGGTCGGTTTCACTACACCACCCCCTTTTAGTGAAGAAACTTTGTTTTCTACAAGGTCATTACTCAGATTAACCAAAAATTACTCAAATATGCATGTTAGAAATATTTTATAGGAAAGTGAAATATTTTGTCACTTTTAACACAGTCTAGCATGTTACGTATCATAAGATATGCAAATGAGATTAGAGCAAGATTTAGGATAGCGCAGATAATCAAGATGTCACAGATGGTAAGTCGCTGGTATGAGCCACTTTGAAGCAGAATGATGTGAGTGATGATGCGGTGAAGTTGAGTTCTAACAGGACCTAAAACTTTATGAGTGGGGATCATGCCATCCATGAGTGAGAAATTTTCACAGATTCTAGCAAGGGCATCTTGATGTGAGATGCCAAGATGGTCATTCCATTTTCCAGGAACATATGCATTAGCCCCGATATTATCTAATCAAGGGCAACAGTGATGGATTCTTTGTTCACAATAATCTAATGCCCTTTAACATATGAGTGTATATTACTCTCATGAAACAACATATTGGCATAAAATTTTTGGATCAAATTTGGATACACAGGCTTCCAAATTTTGAAAATATTATCCCATTTCAAAACATGAAAATCATTTCAAAAATCTATACCCTTATTGGCCAGAGCATCGAGGTCAACAACAAATGTGGAGCACAAAGTTTGGTTGGGAATGACATTTTTATGAAACTCATAATCCATGCAAGAAGAAAAATGGAGAGGGTCAAAACGTGAGTGAGAGAGTTTACGAAAGCAAGACTTAAAATTAAGAGAATCAATATTAGAGGGTTCTTGGACAGATTGAAGAACAGGTCTTCTGGTACCTTTGGAATGATGGCCTGAAGGGGATGAGCAACCAGATGGTTAATGGGATGAGTGAGGAGGAGGAGAGGACAGACGTTCCTCGTCAGTCATTGGTCTCTTTCCTTTTGTAGATTTGGCTCTAGAAGAACCGTCATCCTGTGGTGCAGAAGAGGGTCTAGGATGAATAGTTTTAGTCCTAGCCATTGGAGATGGAAACTGAGAGGAGTGTGAGGAGGAAGAGTGTGAGTGTATGTGGATATGAGTGTGTGACTGAGGTCTGGAAGTAGGAGGGTTGTGAGGAGGAATATAGGAACCTGTACCTCTTCGTGTAGCCACTTTCTTTCTCATAATGAAGAAGTGAGAATTTGAAGAGGGGAGAGAGAGAGTGATGGAGTGGAATAGTGGAGAAGTGAGAGATTTTCTTGATTGAAAACCGCCTTTAATGCATAATGAAAACTTCCCTTGAAAACTTGAATTTATTTGATGAAACGGGTTTCAATGAAAAGTTTAAAATTAAAAAAATATGCAGTATTTTAAAGTGATTGAGCAAGATGATTTGAAAGGTGACTGACTGTTTTAATTTAAAAGAAAAAAATAAAAAATTTCTACTTTCATGCATAAGATCAAAGAAAGCATGAGGCCCATTTCATTAAACAAAACTTATCTCACTTAGGCCCAATGATAGTGATGAGAAAGCACACTAGGCCACTTTGAATTTGATTCCAGTTCATATCACAAATGATTTCAGTGCCTTGTTTAAGCCTTACAGAGGAAGTCATTATCTGCCCAGTTTTGTCTCCCTGCGACCTGAGAGATAAAAACAATCAGAAATTCATTAGGCACAATTAATCTACTGACTTGGCTTTTACCATTCCTAGTACAGTTCTCAGTTTACAAAACCTATCTTCACACAAATGTTTTGCAAAGATATCAGCCAATTGATTTTCTGATTTTACAAATTGAATATCTATAATTCTCTTTTGCACATGTTCTCTTATAGAACGAAATCTAACTTCAATGTGCTTGGTTCTTGAGTATAAAACAGAATTTTTGGAAATATTTATAACATTCAAGTTGTCACAAAACAGAGAGATACTATTTACTTTCAGTTTATAATCGGCAAGCTAAGTTTTGAGCCATATTAAATGAGAACAACAAGAAGAGGCTGAGAGGTATTCGGCCTCAGCTGTTGACAAGGCAACAGTGGCTTGCTTTTTGTTTGACCAAACATTCAAGGATTGTCCAAGAAAGCATCAAATCCCTGAAGTGCTTCTTCTATCCACACGATCACCCACAAAATCTGCATCACAACACCCAACTACACAAAAATCGTCAGTTTTAGGATACCATAGACCAAAATCATATGTGCCTTTGATATATCTAATGATTCACTTAACAGTCGAAAGATGTGATTCTTTTGGGTGAGATTGAAATCTAGAGCACACACCTACACTATGAACAATGTCCATTTTAGAGGATGTTATATGCATAAGAGATCCAATCATTCCTCTATATTGTGTCTCATCAATATCTTTTCCATTTTCATCCTTGTCAAGTTTCATATTAGGATGCATTGGAGTATTCATAGGTTTAGAGTTTTCTAAACCGAATTTCTTTATTAATTCTTTGGCATATTTACCTTGGTGTACAAAAATGCCACTAGGAGTTTGTTTGATTTATAATCCAAGGAAGAATGTGAGTTCTCCCATCATACTCATATCAAATTCACTAGTAATTAGTTTTCCAAATTCTTCACACAAGGATTCATTTGCCGATCAAAAAACATAATGTCATCCACATACACTTGAACAAGTATGAAATGATCATTAGATTCTTTTATGAAAAGGGTAGTATTCGTATTGCCCCTTTGAAAATCATTTTGTAGCAAGAATGAACTTAGTCGTTCATACCAAGCTCTTGGAGCTTGTCTTAAACCATAAAGATCTTTTGAAAGTTTAGAAACATGGTTAGGGAACTCATTACTTTCAAAACTGGGGGGTTGAGCTACGTATACTTCTCTATCAATAAAGCCATTCAAAAAGGCACATTTAACATCTATTTGAAAAATTTTGAATCCTTTATAGGCAGCATAGGCAAGCAATAATCTTATTGCTTCCATTCTAGCCACCGGAGCAAATGACTCATCAAAGTTAATGCCCTCTTCTTGATTATGCCCTTGGGCCACAAGCCTAGCTTTATTTTGAACCACACTACCATCCTCACTCAATTTGTTCTTAAATATCCATTTAGCCTCAGTTACTTTCTTACCATTTGGGTACAAAACTAGTGACTAAACCTCATTCTTTTCGAATTAAACTAGCTCTTCTTCCATTACTTTAACCCATGATGGGTGTTTAAGAGCTTCCTTCATATTTTGAGGTTCCATTTGAAACAAGAGAGAAAAGTTGTTGAGTTCGGCTCTCTTTCTAGTTGAGGATCTATTGGTAACTCCTTGGGATGGATCTCTAATGATAAATTCATGGGGATATTTCTTTAAAAACTTCCATTCTTTGGGCTTTGGTGAAGAGATTTCAACTTGATCTTGATCCGATTCTATGGGATTCAAGTTTCCAGAATCTCCTGCTTCAGTAGGAGATGAAACAGAATTGTCTCCTGAATTTTGTTCAATAGAGTCAAGGCCAGCATTTTCTACAGTGGTGATTGTAACACCCTAATATTCAAATCCTTATGCTCGAGTCATAAGTCAATGATATTACGGTGGTACGACTCTCAGGTGGATTTTTAATATATAAATATAGGTAATTTCGAAAGGAATATTAATCGAGAAGCCTGAAAAGAGTAGAAATAAAATTGCGAAGACGTATCACTCACGTTTCGACAACGAAAAGATAAAATGTGAAGCCGAAAGCGATATACGGACAAGGCATAAGGGAGATTAAGAGATAGATAACAGATAGATATATATAACATAAGTAAATAGCCACTAGTCGCGACCCGCGAAGTTTAGGCCGGCTAGGGTACAGTATGAAAGTAACTGACAACAGTACATCCTAATCTCTCCCAAAGGAAACATAAAAGCCTCTATAGGCAAGTCCCAAAAGAGTTCAACACATAAAATAATCTTTTCAAAACAAAGATGGAGAGATTCTAAGCAAAACACAAAGTAGAGAAAATAAATATCTTCGCCGTCTCTCAGACGAACTGCAGCTCACTTCTGAGCACCTGAACCTGTATCTGAAAAACAAGATATATATACGGAATGAGAACCCCGGGCCCATGGGTTCCCAGTACGATAAAAGTGCCAAATAAATACAATGCACTACAATAAAAACTCACTAAGCATCCTAAACTCCTTTTCACCAAGTATCCAGCCTAGATTCTCACTAATTCATAATTAGGCATCTGTCGTAAAGGGATACTAAATCTAGTTCATGTTACACATGTTTCCCAACTCGCTGATTCTTCCACGAATCAGACTCAGAATCATAAGCAAAACCATCACCAGTTGTTCTGCCTCAGCAACTCTATATCAATACATCATACCCTCGCCTGGAGCTAGTTGAATCACATCACTGCATCTACCCAGGGGGCTCAAATTATCTCATTCAAAAATCATCATCATCATGCAATCGCATTATCAATTCATCTCATCAAGAACAGCCCCCAACATCCACCGACACCAACATGAGGGATCTCTCAGTTGTACAAACACAAGCAATGCAGACAAGTAATACACAAATAAGGTACAAGTAGAACAAGTAGCACGTAATCAGGTAACATAGCATATATGATATAGAAATCCAAAACAAATAGGCAAACCCAAACAATTCAAACATATGCAAATGATGTATGCCTGCCCTATGGCTGATGATATCATCTGTCGGTTATATAGCCAACCCGACATGCCTGGTAGCTAACCGTTGGACAGAAACACCCCTTGCGGAGCAAGTAGGTTTGAGCTACAACCCCCTTGCTACTACCCGCACAACCTAGAGCCAGTGGAACAACCACTACTGCGGCCACTACCCAGGCGGGTGTTTAAAAGCTCAACCTGGAGCGAATGGATTCACCACTACTGCCGCTACTACCCAGGCGTCACAATCTCTGACCTGGAGCAAGTAGGACGAACCACAACCCTTGCTACTGCCCAGGTATCTTAAGCATTAACCCGGGGCAAGCAGGACGAACCACAACCCTTGCTACTGCCCAGGTATCTCAACATATATTCATTCAATCTCAATTCATATTATCAATCCTCATTGTTATCAAATCTCAAACATTAACCTGGAGCAAGTGGGACGAACCCTAACCCTTACTACTACCCAGGTATCAGAGTTACATTCATTCAAAACTCCATAATTAACTCATTTATCATAAACATCATTTTCCGTCTCATACCCGGAGCAAGTGGACAATGCCACTGCCTACTACCCGGGGTTACACATCACATTTCAACATTTTTCATTATTATCCATTTAACACATTCATTCATTAATCATATATGCATTTATACTCAGCCATAATCAATAATGGCTTTGCCGTGACCCGGCAATAACTCAGCCATCTGGCTCATGGTCCAATCAAGAACCAGCCATTCATCAATAAATATAGCCCTTCGGCTCATGGCATACACGGTACTCCCACCGTCATCCTCCATATCTCATATAATCATCGTTGATCATCATTGATCATAACTTTTCCCCTTGCTTCACTTGCAAGTTACCACATCCCCTAGCTCCTTTCTCATTGCTAGGCATATCATAATGATTTAATACATAAGGGGTGAGATCGGAGGCTTAGAAGTATGAGATTTGGCTTTTAATACTCAAAAATCAACTTTGGGCTGAAAACAGGGCCACGCATTGCGTACTCCACGCGCACACGTGGATGGCCACAAAGCTCATCGACGCGTATGCGTCATACACGCGGACGCGCGGATTAAAACACAGCCAGACGACGCGTAAGCGTCAGCCACGCGTACGCGTGGGTGCATTTGCGCCCCAGGCACAAAACTGGCACAACTCTGGCACAACTCTCGGGAAAATGGCTGGGCATTGGGTGCAGCACATCGGTGCGCCCGCGCACACCACGCGCACGCGTGGATGGCGTTTTCTGAAAGAACGGCGCGTACGCGCCAAGTGCGCCTACGCGTGAGGGGCCATTCTGCTAAAAATTTTCTAAGTTAAAAGCTGCAGAATTCACAGATTTAACCCCCAATCTTCCAACGGAGATAACTTTCTCATTTTAAATCGTTTTTAACCCGTTCTTCGAACGGCATAGACATTCCGGATCCAATTTCATTTCTAAACAATTTTGGCACAAAACGGAGATCCAGAGTCCAAGTTATGTCCCATCAAAGTATGCCCAAAAACCATGTTTTTCATACAAAACCACAAAGTGCCATTTTCAAAACAAGCCATTTTTAACCCTTTTTAAAATCAACCAAAACATGCTAGTTTCAACCTTTTTTTTTTGAAATCAATCAAAATATACCAAAATCAACATCAAGCCTCCTCAACTCATACATTAACACTTTACCACGATTCACAAAACCACCATACAACCATTTTTACCCATTTCAAACAAATGGCTAAATTACAAATATATCAACATGTCATACATCCTCCCTCATCCCAATTTCTAACAATACTATTTCCAATCAACCATCATTATACATAATCAATATCATACTCACTATCACGTGGTTTCACCCCCAAATCAACCTTAATCATTCCTCAAGCATATATCACAACATACACATCTCTCATGCGTTATCATACCATCAAGGCATCAATAATCATACTCACATACATGACCACATAATATATCTCAACCAAAATCAAACATACTTCATCTATACAATTTCACCTAAAATTACCAGTTTCCACACTTCAACTCCTCAAACCTCATTATTCAATAACCAACCCAATCATTCATATATTCATTATCTGAAATTCATCCAATCACTTCTGTCATCATATAATGCACACATCAACTTACCTTCCTTACCTCTTTCCGGCCTCCGGCCCAAAATTTACGGCCTCCGGCCCAATTTCACAATTTAAATGCATAAACCACAAATCAATACTCATTACCCAAAACATCAAATTTTTAATACACCAAGCATACAAGGCCACACAATTCTCAACCCAATCATTAATTCACATTACATACCAACTATGCATATTAGCACCAACCAATTACACAATCCAAACTTAATCCTAGGGGCATCTAGCCTAGGAATTCTCATCACACCACACGGTACTTAAATGAAACTTAAACCGTACCTCTTGTAACCAAATCAATTGAGCCTCTTCTTTAGAAGTCTCCACCAACCTTAGCTCCAAGCCTCACCAAAGCTCCTCAAGCAACACCAATCTCCCAATTGTGCACCAAGATCATCAAATACACTAACATAACCAATATCACATACATACATCAACCTAGGGCTCATAAAAATGACAAATCACAAGGGTTTGAGAACTTCTTACTTTAGCCCATATGAAGTAGGGATAGAACTCACTTAGAATCCATGTTGGAGTATCCCTAAACACCCAAAATCACAAGATTTCAACACTAACTTCCCAAAAACGTGTAACAGTAGGGAATTTCGAAAATTGGGCAGAGATGAATAGAATACTCACCACAAAACTTAGATAGAAATGTAGAGGATGAGAAGAGCGACGCGTGGCCGCAAACGGCTCATCAATCGGAGCTCCGTAGCTCAAGTTATGGTAGTTTGAAGATCAAAGAGAGTTAGGTTTTCTCTCTTCTCTTCTCTCTTCTCTATTTCAGCGCCCCAACCTCTCTTTTTGGGTAAAATGAGCTGAAATGCTCATAACTAATGTTTATATATGTTGGGTCTTGAGCCCACTTAGACCCAGTTCACTTATTTTTGTCCGTTGGCCCAATTTTGGACCAAAACCTTTAAGATTAGCGCTCTAAATGACACTTCAAATATTTCTACCTCCCCTAATTATAATTCCTCATTTCTTAATCTTATTTACTCATAATCAATTTTTTCAGCTGCAGTACCAGACAGATCTCAGCCGGTACTTCCGGTCAAAATTCCACTGCGCGCTTTTACGCAGAAAACTATGTCTTCCGACTCGGAAAAATTCACTGAATCCAAATATCATATTTAAATCATCAAATTCCAATTGCCAAATCTTCCAACCATATTTGCTCCTACTTAACTCATTATTTAATTAATTTCGGTTAGACCGGGTATTACAGTGATTGATTTATCATTTCCATGATCCTTTTCTAGGTTTATTGCAGCTTCATTTCCTGCATCATCCTCAACAACAACACTTGGAATAATGTTAGTATCACAAAATGTGACATGTATGGATTCCTCTATGATTCTATGTTCTTTGAGATAAATTCTATAAGCTTTACTAGTGGTTGAGTAACCAACAAATATACCCTCATAAGACTTTGGATCAAACTTTCCAAGGTTATCTTTAGTGTTCAACACAAAATATTTGCATCCAAAAACATAAAAGTACTTGACATTAGGAGGTGTCCCTTTCTAAAGCTCATAATGAGTTTTCTTTAATCCCTTTCTAATGATGGTTCTATTCAAAATATAGCAAGCTATATTTATAGCCTCTGTTCAAAGGAATTTTGCAACTTTATTTTCACAAAGAATAACCCTAGCCATTTCTTCGAGAATTTTATTTCTCCTTTCAACAACCCCATTTTGTTGCGATGTCCTATGACATGAAAAATTATGAGAAATTCTAAAACTATCACAGAATGTTTCAAAATCTTGGTTTTCAAACTATTTTCCATGATCACTTCTTATGGAAATAATTTTCAAATCCTTTTCATTTTGGATCTTTTTACAAAGAGATAAAAAAAAACAATGAAAGCATCATTTTTATGAGTCAAGAAAATAACTCATCCATATCTAGTATAGTCATCAACCACTACTAAACCATAAGATTTACCTCCAAGACTTTGAGTTCTAGTAGGACCAAAAATATCAACATGTAACATTTTCAATGGCCTTTTAGTTAAGATATCCTCCTTGGGCTTAAAGGAAGTTTTAGTTTGTTTGCCCAATTGACAAGCATCACAAGTGATGTCTTTATCAAATTTTATGTTAGGAAGACCTCTAACCAACTTTTTCTTCAAAAGTTTAGAAATTTGAAACATGGCATGTCCTAATTTCTTATGCCATATCCATTTTTTGGATTCCCCTAGAGTAAGTCCATACACATTATTGCACTTTTAGCTTCAAACAAAATTTCAACAGATTTTTCACACACAACCAACCACACTAATTTCTTGAAAATAACCCAATATCCTAAGTCACATAATTGGCTAATGCTTAAAAGATTGTATTTTAATCCATCAACAAGGAATACATTATTAATGAAAGAGGAGAAACTTTTACCTACTTTACCTATGGCTACAATTTTACCTTTACCATTATCACTAAAAATCACAAAACCTCCATCATATTTGTCAAGCTTGATGAAGTATATGGACTTTCTGGTTATGTTCCTAGAGCATCCACTGTCCAAGTACCACATGTCATCCTTCTTCTTGAATGCTAGGCAAAACTCATTAGGTTGGATATGGTTAGTCATGAAGCAGGATTGAGATCCATTGTCTGAATCTTCATCTTCATCTGAATCATTCTCCAGATCTTTTCAAGAGGCCATAAGTCCTTTCTTCTTATTTTTTTAGGACTTGTCTTCTTTCTTTAATTTTAGACAATTATATTTGTAATGTCCTACTTCTTTACAGTTGTGACAGATGACCTTGCTAAGGTCCTTCTTCGGTCCTCTTGAGCTGCTTTCTTTGCTTCGTCCTCTCAGTTTCATCATTCTCCTGAGTTCCCTGGAAAAAAACACAGACTCATCATCTGATGAATCATCACTGGATTCATCACCCAGTAACTCAATGCATGATTTTAAAGCAACTCCTTTCTTTTTTGCATTATTTTTTAAGTGAGTGATTTTAAAAGTAAGTAGTTTTCCTCTTAGTTCATTGTAAGTCATTTGAATGATGTTACCACTGTTATGATTATAGCCTTGCTTTCCCATTCTTTTGTAAGACTTCTTAGGACTTTCCTCACGAGCACTGATTCAGAGTGTGTAATTCCCAAAGCATCTAAGCCATTGATGATGATAGAAAATATTTTGAACATATCATCAATGGATTCTCCTTCTCTCATAGAGAACATTTTGTATTCTTTATACAACATGTTTTTGGTTTGTTTGACTTGAATAGTACCCTCGTGTATGACTTAAAGCTTATCTTAGATTTTCTTTGCTGTTTTGCACCTTAATACTTCTCGGTATTCCCAAAGCTGATTGCACAATTTAGCATGTTAATAGTTTTGGTGTTGAGCTCAATCTTCCTTTTATCTTCATCATTCCGTTCAGCTTCAGTTTTTGGAGTGACAACTCCATCTGTGCCAGTTTTGGTAGGGACTTGAGGACCATTTATGATAATTTTCCATATGTTATAGTCCACTGATTAAACAAAGATCTTCATTCTTTCTTTTCAGTAGTTGTAGTTTTTCCCATTAAAGAATATAGGTCTGTTATTTTATTGTCCTTCTATAGAGTGTAAGCCACCACGTTCGAACCATTGTTGCTTGCTATCAGGATCTTTCTTTCAAGCTACAAACCTTGATCTCGTTGAGACCAAGCTCTGATACCAATTAATGGTAATCAATGGCTAAGAGAAGAGGGGGTTGAATCTTGGCCTCATTCTTACTATACTTGTAACTTTGCTTTCTAAAGAGAGTTACAGAAGAGAATTTTGAGTTTTATCTCCTAACACGAATGGAGCCAAAACACAATGGCTTGCTAGAACAGATATAGTGAGATGCCATTATATTGAGCAAACAAAAGACACTTTTAATTTTGTCTCCAAAGATACAGAACCAGAAACAAAGATGAGTTTAGGGTGTGTCACACAGATATATCCTGGTTCGGTTACTCAGCGCAATGTAACCTACATCCAATCTCCATCACAATAATAATGGAATTTCACTATCTTTTCAACAGTTTACATACACCAATTCTCCCTAGGATCTGTCCCAATCCTATCAGGGACAAGTCTAGATTCTAACCCAACCTGAACATGACTAGGACTCACCCTAGATTTCAATAACAAAGTGCTAACCCAACTTGCAAGGGAATCCTCTCAAGATCATGACACAAAACAAAAAAACTTACAAAGAATTTCTGAGATAACTTAGACTTTTTCTCCAATTCTAGCTCTTGCCTTTTTCAACTCGTTGACTTTTTCTTAAAAACTTTTTGATGAGTGGATAATTCATACGCTTTTTGGCATTGTTTTTATATAGTTTTTAGTATGTTTTAATTAGTTTTTAGTATATTTTTATTAGTTTTTAAGCAAAATTCACATTTCTGGACTTTGCTATGAGTTTGTGTGTTTTTCTATGATTTCAGGTATTTTCTGGCTGAAATTGAGGGACTTGAGTAAAAATCTTATTCAGAGGATGACAAAGGACTGCAGATGTTGTTGGATTCTGACCTCCCTGCACTCAAAGTGGATTTTCGGGAGCTATAGAACTCCAAATAGTACGATCTCAATTGCGTTGGAAAGTAAACATCCAGGACTTTCCAGAAATATATGATAGTCCATACTTTACGCGAGTTTTGACGATGTAAAATTGTGTCAAAACGCCAGCTCTCTGACCTTTTCTGGCGTCAAAACGCCAAAACTGGCATAAAAGTTGAAGTTAAACACCCAAACTGGCACCAAAGCTGGTGTTTAACTCTAACGAAAACCTCTACACATGTAAAGCTTAATGCTCAGCCCAAGCACACACCAAGTGAGCCCAGAAGTGGATTTCTGCATCATTTACCTATTTCTGTAAACCCTAGTAGCTAGTTTCATTATAAATAGGACATTTTACTATTGTATTTTCATTTTCGATCATAGAGAATTCTGGATATCAAATTTTCATATTTGGGGAGGCTGGCCATTCGGCCATGCCTGGACCTCCAGACCACTTATGTATTTTCAACGGTGGAGTTTCTACACACCATAGATTAAGGTGTGGAGCTCTGCTATTCCTCGAGTATTAATGCAATTACTACTATTTTCTATTTAATTCAAGCTTATTCTTGTTCTAAGATGTTCACTCGCACTTCAACCAGATGAATGTGATGATCCGTGACACTCATCATCATTCTCACCTATGAATGCGTGACTGACAACCACTTCCGTTCTACTTAAGATTGAGTGTGTATCTCTTAGCCTCCATTCCGAAAGATCAGAGTCTTCGCGGTATAAGGTAGAATTATTGGTGATCATTCCTAAGATCCGAAAAGTCTAAACCTTATCTGTGGTATTTCGAGTAGGATCTGGGAAGAGATGACTCTGACGAGCTTCAGACTCGCTAGTGTTGGGCGTAGTGACAGATGCAAAAGGATCACTAGATTCTATTCCAACATGATCGAGAACTGACAGATGATTAGCTGTGCGGTGACAGCGCATTTGGACCATTTTCACTGAGAAGACGAGAAGTAGCCATTGACAACAGTGATGTTCAACATACAGCTTGCCATGGAAAGGAGTATGAAGGATTGGATGAAGGCAGTAGGAAAGCAGAGATTCAAGAGGGATGAAGCATCTCCATACGCTTATCTGAAATTCCCACCAATGAATTACATAAGTATCTCTATCTTTATTTTATGTTTTATTTATCTTTTAATTATGAAAACTCCATAACCCATTTGAATCCGCCTGACTGAGATTTAGAAGGTGACCATAGCTTGCTTCAAGCCGACAATCTCAGTGGGATCGACCTTTACTCACGTAAGGTTTATTACTTGGACGACCCAGTGTACTTGCTGGTTAGTTGTGCGAAGTTGTGAAAAAAGAGTTGAGATTATAATTGTGCGTACCAAGTTGTTGGCGCCATTGTGTATCACAATTTCGTGCACCAAGTTTTTGGTGCCGTTGCCGGGGATTGTTCGAGTTTGGACAACTGACAGTTCATCTTGTTGCTCAGATTAGGTAATTTTCTTTTTGTTTTAATCTCTATTTTATTTTCAAAAAGTTTTCAAAAAAAATCTTTCAAAAATTTTTCTCTGTTTTTCGTTTTTCCAAAAATAATTTTCGGAAAACCCAAAAAAAATTTATAAAATCATAAAAAATCAAAAATATTTCATGGTTCTTGTTTGAATCTAGGGCCAAATTTTAAGTTTGGTGTCAATTGCATGATTTTAATTGTCTTGAAATTTTCGAAACACATACATTGTGTTCTTGATGATCTTCAAGTCGTTCTTGATGAATTGCCTTGTTTGATCTTCGTGATTTATTGAATTGCACTGCATGATGTTCTACACATGCATTCTTGCATTCATATGGCCCAAACATGAGAAAGTTCTAAGTTTGGTGTCCTCCATATTTTTTTTCATAAGAAAACTGAGTTCTTGATGTTCATCTTGATCTTCAAGATTGTTCTTGGTGTTCATCTTGACGTTCATAATGTTCTTGCATATATCTTGTGTTTTGATCCAAGAATTATATGTTTCGACTCATTTTGTTGTTTTTTAAAATTGAAAACATATCTTCTTGAATAAAGGATTTAGCAAAATGAAGATCCAAGAACATAAAGAAGAGGAATTACAAAGAAAAAGCTGGGCGTTAAAAACGCCTGGTGAAGAAGGAAAACTGGCGCTTAAACGCCAGCCAGGGTACCTGGTTGGGAGTTTAAACGCCCAAACCATGCAGCAATTGGGCATCAAATGCCCAAAACATGCAGCTCCTGGGCGTTTAACGCCAGGAAGACATATGGAGAGGAATCTTGTTTTCAAATCAAATCTTTTTCAAATTTTCATAATTTTTCAAAATCAAATATTTTTCAAATCAAATATTTTCAATCATATCTTTTTCAAAATAATATCTTTTCAATCACATCTTTTTCAAAAATCAAATCTTGTTCAATTTTCTTTCACTGATTTTCAAAACCTTGATTCAAAAATTTCAAATTTGTTACTTTCTTGTTAAGAAAGGTTCAATATTTGAAATTTAGAATCATATCTTTTAAATTTCTTGTTAATTAAGTTATAAATTTTAAAAATCAAATCTTTTTAATTTATTTTTCAAAAATATCTTTTTCAAATCATATCTTTTTTAAAATTCTAATTTCAAAATCTTTTTATAACTTTTTATCTTTTTCAACTTTATTTCTTATCTTTTTTCAAAACCACAACCAATTTTTCAAAAATTTATTTTAAATTTTATTCCTTTTATTTTCGAAACCCCCCCTCTCTCATCTTTTTTTATTTAAACACTAACATTCCTCCTCCATTGTCAATTCGAACTCCATCTCTCTTTGTGTGTTCGAATTCTTCCTTACCTACCTCATCCTTCCATTCTTGTTTTCCTCTGACACCTCAAGGAATCTCTATACTGTGACATAGAGGATTCCATATTTTCTTTGTTTTCTTTTCTTTCATATTAGCAGGAACAAAGATAAAGGCATACTTGTTGAAACTGATCCTGAACCTGAAAGGACTCTGAAGAGGAAGCTAAGAGCAGCTAAAGCACAAAACTCTGAAGAGGACCTCACTGAAATTTTTGAAAAGGAAGCAGCAAAAGAAACAATTATGGCCGAACCAAACAACAATGCAAGGAAGATGCTTGGTGATTTTACTATACCAACTTCCAACTTCTATGGAAGAAGAATCTCAATCCCTGCCATAGGAGCAAATAATTTTGAGCTAAAGCCTCAATTAGTTTCTCTACTGCAACAGAACTGTAAGTTTCATGGACTTCCATCAGAAGACCCTTATCAATTTTTAACTGAGTTCTTGCAGATCTGTGATACTGTTAAGACCAATGGAGTTGATCCTGAAGTCTACAAGCTTATGCTTTTCCCTTTTGCTGTAAGAGACAGAGTTAGAACATGGTTGGACTCACAACCTAGAGATAGCCTGGACTCTTGGGATAAGCTGGTCATGGCTTTCTTAGCCAAGTTCTTTCCTCCTCAAAAGCTGAGCAAGCTTAGAGTGGATGTTCAGACCTTTAGACACAAACATGGTGAGTCCCTCTATGAAACTTGGGAAAGAAAATGTCTGAATTTTTCAAGATGTCACTAGACCTTTCAGAATGGACCACATTAGATATATTCTATGATGATCTGTCTGAATTTTTCAAGATGTCACTAGACCACTCTGCAGGTGGATCCATTCACCTAAAGAAAATGCCTGCAGAAGCTCAAGAACTTATTGAAATTGTTGCAAATAACCAGTTCATGTATACCTCTGAGAGGAATCCTGTGAGTAATGGGATGCCTCAAAAGAAATGAGTTCTTGAAATTGATGCTCTGAATGTCATACTGGCTCAGAACAAAATATTGACCCAACAAGTCAATATGATCTCTCAGAGTCTAAATGGATTGCAAAATGCATCCATCAGTACCAAAGAAGCATCTTCTGAAAAAGAAGCTTATGATCCTGAGAACCCTGCAATGGCAGAGGTGAATTACATGGGTGAAGCCTTTGGCAACACCTACAATCCTTCATGGAAAAATCATCCAAATTTTTTATGGAAGGATCAACAGAAGCAAGGCTTCAATAATAACAATGGTAGAAGAAACATGTTTAGCAATAGCAAACCTTTCCCATCATCATCTCAGCAACAGACAGAGCATTCTAGCTTCGCAAACATAGTCTCTGATCTATCTAAGGCCACTCTTAGTTTCATGACTGAAACAAGATCCTCCATTAGAAATTTGGAAGCACAAGTGGGCCAGTTGAGTAAAAGGATTACTGAAACTCCTCCTAGCACTCTCCCAAGCAATACAGAAGAGAATCCCAAAGGAGAGTGCAAGGCCACTGATATAATCAATGTGGCCGAAACCTTAGAGGAGGATGAGGATGTGAATCCAATTGAGGAAGACCTCAGGGGACGTCCAATGGTCAGTACGGAATACCCTAATGAGGAACCAAAGGAATCTTAGGCTCATACAGAGACCATAGAGATTCCCTTGGACCTCCTTTTACCATTCATGAGCTCTGATAACTATTCATCTTCTAAAGAGGATGAAGACATTGTTGAAGGGCAAGTTGCCCAATATTTAGGAGCAATTATGAAGCTGAATGCCAAGCTATTTGGTAATGAGACTTGGGAGGAAGAGCCTCCCTTGCTCACCAATGAACTGAATACATTGGTTCAGCAAAATTTACCTCAAGAGAAGCAGGATCCTGGTAAATTCTTAATACCCTGTGCCATAGGCACCATGACCTTTGAAAAAGCTCTGTGTGACCTAGGGTCAGGGATAAACATGATGCCACTCTCTGTAATGGAGAGACTGGAAATCTGAGGTACAGGCTGCCAAATTCTCATTGGAGATGGCAGATAAATCTATGAAAAAGGCTTATAGACTAGTAGAGGACGTGCTAGTGAAGGTTGAAGGCCTTTACTTCCCTGTTGATTTCATAATCCTAGACACTAGGAGGGATGAGGATGAATCCATCATCCTTGGAAGACCCTTCCTAGCCACAGCAAGAGCTGTGATTGATGTTGATAGAGGAGAGTTGATCCTTCATGTGAATGAAGAATGCCTTATAGTAAAGACTCAAGGTTCTCTATCTGTAACCATGGAGAGTAAACATGAAGAGCTTCTCCTAATACAGAGTCAAACAGAGCCCCCACATTCAAACTCTAAGTTTGGTGTTGGCCACAACCAAACTCTAAGTTTGGTGTTGAGAGATATCAACCATACTCTGATCATCTGTGAGGCTCCATGAGAGCTCACTATCAAGCTATTGACATTAAAGAAGCGCTTATTGGGAGGCAACCCAATTTTATTTTAATTTTTTCTATATTATTTTGTTTTCTTTTAGGTTGATGATCATGTGAAGTCACAAAGACAATTATAAAAATAAAGAAAAAATCAAAAACAGCATTGAAAACAGCACACCCTGGAGGAAGGACTTACTGGCGTTTAAATGCCAACAAGGGCAGTAAAATGGGCATTTAAACGCCCAATCTGGCACCTTTGTGGGCGTTTAAATGCCATAATAGGGCACCAGACTGGCGTTTAAATGCCAAAATAGGGCAACAAACTGGAGTTTAGACGCCAGAACAGAAAGGAAAGCTGGCGTTTAAACAGCAGAACAAGGCAGCAGACTGGCGTTTAAATGCCAGAATTACACTCCAAGGCGTTTTGAACGCCCAATTAGAGTAGGGATAAGAAATCCTTGACCCCTCAGGATCTGTGGACCCCACAGGATCCCCACCAACCTCAACTCACTCTCTCTCCTCTTCACACCTTTCTACAACACTCTTCCCCAAATACCCTTCACCAATCACCTCCATGTCTCTTCCCCAAATACCCTTCACTAATCACTTCCTTAACTCTTCCCCAAAAACCCACCCAAACCTTTCGGCCACTCTCTTTCCCTTTTCCTATGAATACCCCTCTTCACTACTTCATTTTCACACATCATACACACCTTCCCCTCCCCTTGGCCGAAACATATACACCTTCCATCTCCTCCTTTTTCCCCTTCTTTCCTTCTTCTTTTGCTCGAGGACGAGAAAATCTTTTAAGTTTGGTGTGGTAAAAGCATTGCTTTTTGTTTTTCCATAACCATTTATGGCACCTAAGGTCGGAGAAACCTCTAAAGAGGAAAGGGAAGGCAATTTCTTCCACCTCTGAATCATGGGAGATAGAGAGATTCATCTCAAAGGTCCATCAAGACCACTTCTATGAAGTTGTGGCCAAGAAGAACGTGATCCCTGAGGTCCCTTTTAGGTTCAAAAAGGGCGAATACCCAGAGATCTGACAAGAGAGCCCATTCATGGCACTCAACAAGAGCATGAGGAAGTCCCTCATCAAGAAATCCCTGAGATGCCTCAAGGGATGCAATTTCCTCCACACAATTATTGGGAGCAACTCAACACTACTTTGGAAAGCTTGAGTTACAACATGGACCAATTAAGGGTGGAACACTAAGAGCACTCCATCATTCTCTATGAGATTAGAGAAGATCAAAGAGCTATGAGGGAGGAGCAACAAAGGCAAGGAAGAGACATAGAGGAGCTCAAGAGCACCATTGGTTCTTCAAGAGGAGGAAGACGCTACCCTCACTAAGGTGGACTCATTCCTTAATCTCCTTGTCTATTTATTTTTCTGTTTTTGGCTTTATGCTATATGTTCTATCTATGTTTGTGTCTTCACTACATGATCATTAGTGTCTAGTGTCTATGTCTTAAAGTTATGAATAACTCCATGAATCCTTCACCTCTCTTAAATGAAAAATGTGCTTAATTACAAAAGAACAAGAAGTACTTGGATTTCAAATTTTATCTTGAAACTAGTTTAATTATTTTAATGTGGTAGCAATACTTTTTGTTCTCTGAATGAATGCTTGAATAGTGCATATTTTTTATCTTGTTGTTTATGAATGTTAAAGTTGTTGGCTCTTGAAAGAACGATGAACAAAGAGAAATATTATTGATAATCTGAAAAATTATGAAATTGATTCTTGAAGCAAGAAAAAGCAGTGAATGAGAAAGCTTGCAAAAAAAATTGGCAAAAAAAAAAAAGAAGAAGAAAGAAAGAGAAAAAGCAAGCAGAAAAAGCCAATAGCCCTTAAAACCAAAAGGCAAGGGTAAAAAGGATCCAAGGCTTTGAGCATTAATGGATAGGAGGGCCCAAGGAAATAAAATCTAGGCCTAAGCGGCTAAATCAAGCTGTCCTTAACCATGTGCTTGTGGCATGCAGGTCCAAGTGAAAAGCTTGAGACTGAGTGGTTAAAGTCGTGATCCAAAGTAAAAGAGTGTGCTTAAGAACTCTGGACACCTCTAACTGGGGACTTTAGCAAAGCTGAGTCACAATCTAAAAAGGTTCACCCAGTTATGTGTCTGTGGCATTTATGTATCCGGTGGTAATACTGGAAAACAAAGTGCTTAGGGTCACGGCCAATACTCATAAAGTAGCTGTGTTCAAGAATCAACATACTGAACTAGGAGAATCAATAAAACTATCTAAAATTCTAAGTTCCTATAGATGTCAATCATTCTAAATTTCAAAGGACAAAGTAAGATGCCAAAACTGTTCAGAAGCAAAAAGCTACAAGCCCCGCTCTTCTAATTAGGACTAAGTTTCATTGATACTATGGGATTCATTGTATATTCTCTTCTTTTTATCCTATTTTGTTTTCAGTTGCTTGGGGACAAGCAACAATTTAAGTTTGGTGTTGTGATGAGCGGATAATTTATACGCTTTTTGGCATTGTTTTTATATAGTTTTTAGTATGTTTTAATTAGTTTTTAGTATATTTTTATTAGTTTTTAAGCAAAATTCACATTTCTAGACTTTACTATGAGTTTGTGTGTTTTTCTGTGATTTCAGGTATTTTCTGGCTAAAATTAAGGGACCTGAGAAAAAATCTGATTCAGAGGCTGACAAAGGACTGCAGATGTTGTTGGATTCTGACCTCCCTGCACTCGAAGTGAATTTTCTGGAGCTATAAAACTCCAAATGGCGCATTCTTAATTGCGTTGGAAAGTAGACATTCAGGGCTTTCCAGCAATATATAATAGTTCATACTTTGCGCAAGTTTTGACGACGCAAAATGGCGTCAAAACGCCAGCTCTCTGTCCTTTTCTGGCGTCAAAACACCAAAACTGGCATAAAAGTTGGAGTTAAACGCCCAAACTAGCACCAAAGCTGGTGTTTAACTCCAAGGAAGATCTCTACATGTGTAAAGCTCAATGCTCAGCCCAAGCACACACCAAGTGGGCCCAGAAGTGAATTTCTGCATCATTTACCTATTTTTGTAAACCCCAGTAGCTAGTTTCATTATAAATAGGACCTTTTACTATTGTATTTTCATTTTCGGATAATAGAGAATTCTGGATATCATATTTTCATATTTGGAGAGGCTGGCAATTCGGCCATGCCTGGACCTCCAGACCACTTATATATTTTCAATGGTGGAGTTTCTACACACCATAGATTAAGGTGTGGAGCTCTACTGTTCCTCGAGTATTAATGCAATTACTACTATTTTCTATTCAATTCAAGCTTATTCTTGTTCTAAGATATTCACTCGCACTTCAACCTGATGAATGTGATGATCCGTGACACTCATCATCATTCTCACCTATGAACGCGTGACTGACAACCCCTTCCGTTCTACTTAAGATTGAGCTTGTATCTCTTAGCCTCCATTCCAAAAGATCGGAGTCTTCGTGGTATAAGCTAGAATTATTGGCGGCCATTCCTGAGATCCAGAAAGTCTAAACCTTATCTGTGGTATTCCGTGTAGGATCTGGGAAGGGATGACTGTAACGAGTTTCAGACTCGTGAGTGTTGGGCGTAGTGACAGATGTAAAAGGATTACTGGATTCTATTCCAACATGATCGAGAACCGACAGGTGATTAGCCGTGCGGTGACAGTGTATTTGGACCATTTTCACTGAGAGGACGGGAAGTAGCCATTGACAACGGTGATGCCCAACATACAGCTTGCTATGGAAAGGAGTATGAAGGATTGGATGAAGGCAGTAGGAAAGCAGAGATTCAAGAGGGATGAAGCATCTCCATACACTTATCTGAAATTCCCACCAATGAATTACATAAGTATCTCTATCTTTATTTTATGTTTTATTTATCTTTTAATTATGAAAACTCCATAACACATTTGAATCCGCCTGACTGAGATTTACAAGGTAACCATAGCTTGCTTCAAGCCGACAATCTCTGTGGGATCGACCCTTACTCACGTAAGGTTTATTACTTGGACGACCCAGAGCACTTGCTGGTTAGTTGTGCGAAGTTGTGAAAAAAGAGTTGAGATTACAATGGTGCGTACCAAGTTATTGGCGCCATTGTGTATCACAATTTTGTGCACCACTTTTCTATGTTTGCCTTTTTCCAATAAAACTCAGACAAACTAAACTGAGAAAAAGAATTACAAAGTAAAAACCATGAAGGAAAAGAACAAGAACATCTCAGGGAGCTATGAAAACTGAAACAAGTGCTCATTCTCTCTTGCTCAATCCTTGGCCGTTCACCTCTATTATAGAGGAGTGAAGCTTCCATGGTTTGAACCAAGTTCAACACTTGGGTTGTCTTTTTCTCCAACATCAGAACTAGCAGCGGCGTGGTCAGAGGTGAGAGAGAGAGCAGAAGCAGTGACATGCAACCTTACCTTTCTCTCAACCTTTTTCTTCAAGATTCTTGAATCTAGGCCGTTTATCTTTTCTTTGGCCCTAAATTTGTTTCTTGACCGTGGATTCCAAATAGAGCACTATTGACTTCACCTTTTCTATAGTTTCCAGAATGGTGCTTGTATATAGTTGATTTGTTCACGGTTTCTTGGTGATTCACAAATGGAAAAATTAGCTTTTGAGATACTCTGTTCGGATGAAATTTTACCCCTTTGTTGTAGCCCATTTACTTTTGCTTCTTGCTTGGAAATAGAAGCTAGCTTTTCGTTCTTCTTTTTGCTCTAACTTCTGATCTTTCTTCTTTCTTCTTTCTTAGTTCTCTGATTTGACGTGAGGAGAATGGAAGAGAGAGAAATGAGAGTTTGTACTCGGTGGAAGTGAAGAAAGATTCAAATGGAATTTAATTTGCTTTCCCAGTTAGTGATTAGGTTGAAGAGAGATAGGTTTAAGTGTGGTCACCGAATTGGGCTTGGATTGGGCCAACTTATCTTTGTTTCTTTCACTTGGCTCAGCTGTCCAGCCTTCTTGGATCAAGTTTGGAGTGAATGGAGTGGTACAGTTGAAATTGGTATAAGGGGTGTGTGTGTAAGCTTTGATCATTTACTTCTTGGGCCTGTTTTATTTTCTGCACACTAAATTAAACAAATCACACAAATATTTGATAATTAACCCAATAATATTTAGCCATCATCTTTATCACAGTTTAGTGTACTAAACTCAACAATATGGATGGAGGTAGATCTCCATAAAGCTCAATTTGAATTCCAAAAAATAGAACTGTTGAGGAATTTGTATTATGATCAGCTGTCTTATCAACATCATCTCTATGTTGTATATTAGCATCTTACCTGTCTTGATTAGTATTAACAGTAGAAGTAGATATGCTAGGAGAAATAAAATTCGTTGGATTTATAGAAAAAGGAAGAAGAGTAGGTATCACTAGTAAAGGTTCAGTATTAACAACATTTTAATTAGAAATTTGTAAAGTGAGATAGAATGATGATACAGAAAAAGTACTTTCATAAAAAACTACATCTTTTGACACTATGAACTTTTTTTCTCCTTAGTAATAAAAATGCATAGTTGAGATCTAAATTCAAGTGTGTTTATTATAGTCTCTTAAGTGAGGATAGCATAAGCAATCAAAAATTTTTAGAAAGGCATAATCAGGAACATTACCAAATAAGACTTCAAAAGGAGACACATTTCTAAGTAAAGGGTGTAAGTGTTCTATTAATTAAGTACACTGCTGTAGAGAAAGCTTCATCCCAAAAGTGCAAAGGAAGAGCAGCAGTTGCTAGCACTGCTAATCCAATTTCAACCACATGTTTATGTTTTCTTTCAGCTAATCCATTTTGCTGAGGAATATATAGGCATGTTAGTCTATGTGTGATGCCTTCATGAACAAGAAACTGCTTAAAATCACGATACATATATTCACCACCATTATTCATTTGCAATGCCTTATTTGCAAATTCGAATTGTTTTTCAATGTGCTGTTTATATTATTTAAAAATAGATAAGACCTTAGATTTATGATGAAATAAGTATAAAGTGGTATTGTATATCTTAAATAAACATCTAAAAAAGAGACATAGTATATGAATCCTTGAGATGAAACAATGGTAACTAGTCCCATACATAAAAAACTATGAGTTCAAGAGGATTAGTGTAAATAATATTAGAATATGAATAAGAAAGCTTATGAGATATAGCCATATTGCATGATTGACACAAGAAAGATTTTAATGGTTCTTTATTCGTTGGTAAAGCATATTTATTCACAATGTTCTATAATTTTATTATTGGATGACCAAACCTCTTATGTAATATCTGAAGTTACACTTTTCAAAGGCGAAACAAAAACAAATAATACTGAAGGATTAGGTTTTGGTATAGTAACTTTTTCAAGCCTATACATTTCATTCTTAGCAACTGCCTCAGAAAAAGAATTTTTTGGTAGCCCACGATTTAACCAAAATAAAATCAAGCCAAAAAGAGAAGTAAACATTGTTATCTTTAGCAAATCTTAAAACACTTATCAGATTATGAGCAATGGATGGTACATAAAGAAAATTTCATGTTCTAAACTATTTAAGTTGTGATGTTAATAGTTTGACGAACCAGAAGAAAGAGAGGAAGAATGAAAGTTGAGAGAGGGAGAAAAATGAGTTCTTCTTATTTTAAAATTTTTTAAATGAATAAAAACAGAAAACTAAAAAATATTTTGGTAGTTAACCTTTTGTACTCCTTATATACTCTTACTATAATTAATTACCATCAACATTAAACTAATAAAAAATTAATCTAGGTAACACCCTTCTGCAAGCTAAAATTGTATAAATCTAATAATTCTAGCTTGAAAACATTAGTAAGAAAAGAACTCGGTGGCATAGCTTTGGTAAGAAAATCAGTAAGTTAGTCTTTGGAACGAACTGGCATAAGATAAATGAAAGATGGGATTATTGGCAATGTGAATGGCTGACTGGTTGACACAGAATAGAGTGATAGACTTTTGAAGCAGCAAACTAATAAAATTCATTAGGAAAGATAACCAACTAGCTTCACAAGTGGTAACAGCAAGAGACCTGTATTCAGCTTCTATAGAGGACTTGGCAATAGTGGTTTGCTTCTTACTCTTCCAGCTAACGAGAGAGTTTCCAAGCATGAACCAATAACCGGAAATAGAGCGACGAGTATCGACACAGGTAGCCCAGTCAACATCGGTAAATCTAGTGAGATGCAGATCAAAAGTAGAGGAGAAGAATAGACCAGTTACAGGTCTGCCTTTTAGATATGAGTACGCAGAAAGCAACCTGTAGGTGAGAAGTGGTTGCACAGTTCAAAAATTGGCTCAAATATTCCAAGGTATAAGAGATATTGGGTCTAGTGTTTGTAAGGTAAAGGAGTTGGCCGATGAGCTGTCTGTAAGTAGTGTGGTCTGTTAAAATGGTACCTAACTCCTTCGAGAGTTTCTGACTATAATCAAATGGAGTGGACAAAGGCTTGCGATCTAGATAATCGAAATTCTTGAGAAGGTCCATGGTGTACTTTCACTGATAAATGTGAATTCCAGAGTTAGAGCGTCCTACTTCCATTTCCAAGAATACTTGAGATCACCAAGATCCTTTATTTTGAATTTGTCATCCAAAATTTGCTGGATGGAATTGATTTCACCAATGTCATCCCTTGTTAAAACCAAGTCATCCACATATACTAGGATGACAATGAAGCTTTCAGATTTTTTTATGAAGAGGGAATGATCCTAAAAAAAACTACTTATAACCGCATCAATAAGAGTCTGGGTAAGCTTAATGTTCCATTGTCTGCTTGCTTGCTTAAGCCCATATAGAGAATTTTGCAATTTACAAACCAAACCTGGTTGTGACACAGCCAAACCGGGTGGCATCCTCATATAAACTTCCTTGTCCAAATCTCCGTGAAGGAAGACAGTATTAACGTCCAGTTGTTTCAAATGCTATTTTTTGTCGCTGCTAATGTTAATATTATTGTCATTTCAACAATTGGACTAAAAGTATCACCATAATCCACTCCTTGCACTTGAGTGAATCCTTTTACAACTAATCTGACTTTGTGCCTTTTTATGGTGCCATCGGGATTGAATTTTAACTGAAAAATCCATTTACAACCCACAACCTTCTTGCTTTTTAGGAGTTCAGTGAGACACAAAATTCTGTTCTGATATAGGACTTCCAATTCAGCTTGTATTGTATTTTTCCAACATTCATGTGCAACCGCTTCCTCATAAGTGCTAGGTTCTATATTTGAGGTGATGGCTATAGAAAAGGACTTATATTTTGGGATTAGTTTATCATATGACAAATATCGTGAGATAGGATACAAAGAGTTAGAGTTGGCAAAGTTGCTAGAGTGAGTTGTGTGGGTTATCATACAATGGTAGTCCTTCAAATAAGCAGGTAGTTTTTTTATTCTTTCAGATTTTCTAGTGATGCAGTCATGTGTGATGTCATAGTTTTGTGGTGTAGGTGCATTGTTAGTGTGTAGTATGGTAATGGGTGTAATGGTGTGAGAAAATTGGTGAGTGCATTGAGCTTGAGAAATGTTCATTTGAATCTATGAGTGTGTATCTGTGGGTGATTACAAATGATGTGTGAATGGTGTATCATATTAAAAAAGATCAATGTATTGTGGAGTACGAGTGGGTGCCGCAGGAATGTCAGTGCTAGTGGAATGTGAAAATAGAAAATGAGTTTCATAAACGGTTACATTTCTAGATATGAAATTTCTTTTGATTTTAAATCAATAAGTCGAAAATCCTTTGTTCCAAATCTAAAACCGAAAAAAGCTATTTTTCTAACTCTTGGGTCTAATTTGTTCTTGAATCCGTTAATGTGGAGGCATATGCAAGAGAACCAAATACTTAAATATGAAAGGTTTGGTAAGTTACCATATAAAAGCTTATAAAGACTAGCATTATCCAGTTTAGTGTTGGGCAGTCTATTAATTAGGTGAATAGCGTGAGCAACTGTGTATTGCCAAAAACAATGTAAAATTCTTTATTGAAATAATATGCTCTAACAATACCTAATATGTACTGGTATTTTCGCTCTACAATCTTGTTTTGCTCTGGTGTTTCTACATAAGAAGTTTGGTGTAAAATGCCAGTTGATGTAAAAAAAGAATTTTAGAGTGAATTCTGGCCCATTGTTAGTCCTCATACACTTAACTTGTTTTTCAAATTGTACTCTGATAAAATTCACAAAATTAATAACTAATTATGATGCCTCAGATTTGGTTTTCATAAAAAAATCTAAGTGAATCTGCTCTTGCCATCCACCACAGTTAAAAAGTACCTATATCCTTCATTGGAAGGGACAGAAATGGGACCCCAAATATCCATATGAACTAAGTTAAAACAATCTTTTGTTTCAGTTGTACTAAGATCAAAAGATCATTTCTTTTATTTTGCAAAATAGCATGAGTCACAAGGAAGTTTTGAAGCAATACAATATATATAAGGATAATATTTCTTCAGTAAAATCAATTTATGCATGGGTATATGTCCTAATCTAAGATACCAAATGTTGTTGCGCAATGTGTGAAGGTGTTGTATAATGAGTAGTAGTCGTAGTTGCCGCCAATGAAACTTGCTTTGTTGGAGGAGGGAGAAAGTGAGAGAATTCTGGTTCTCTACTCATTGTATATAACCATTTTCTACACTTAGCAATACCAATCATCTTCGATGTAGATCGATCTTGTATCTCACAACACTTATCATCAATTAATAGTTGGCAATGTAAGTTTGAGGTTAATTTTGACACAAAGATCAGTTTAAAATCAAAAGATGGAATGTACAAAATATTTTTGAGAAAAAAGTTTTTAGAGAATGTGATTATGCCAATGATGGTCTACAATTTAGGTCCCATTTAGTAATATCACATTGATTTGAGCAATATTTTGAAATATTGCAAAATCTTCTAAGTCGAAAGTCACATAATCTATTGTACTGGAGTCAATGACGCATAATGCAGATTTTGGAGTGATAATGCTCATAATTCTTGTATTAAGATGCAATGTAATGGTTTTTTCTGGAGTGGAATTTTGAATGGAATTAGTCAAAATTTGCTTTGCATTATGAGGTTGTTATTGCAAAATTTTGTCTTTGATAAACTCTAACAAGGTAAATCTTTGTTCTGGAGTGAACTCAATTTTTGATGTTCCAGTGTTCTCTTGGACACAAATAAGCTGGGATTGTTTCTCATTGAGTATATCATCATGCTCCTCAGTGACCACGTGATTGATTGTGGTGTTATATTGCTGCTGTTGTTGGAAATGGGAGGAGTACCTATACTTCTTATAGCACGCATCTTCTCTGTGAGCTTACTTGTTGCAATGAGAGCATGTCATTATAGCTCCATGACCTCTACTACCTGATTGATCTTGAATCGGACTTGTAGTGCTCTTCGAAATTTGAGATTGAAGATTCATGAGTTGATGCAGGAGATTTGCGTTGCGTTAAAACTACCACTCGAGGATATGTCCGCCATGTCCGTCATTTTTGAGAAATCAATGAATCATAGTGTAATAAAGATTTAGATCTTCTTCTTCCTTCCAACTCGTTGATCGAAAAAGTTATGTTTACCAAGAAAGAATCTTGCCAAATAGCCTCTCATCAAACACTATTGGATGAGTTTGAAGGAAGAGGTAAGAAAGGGGAAAAGAAAATGTCGAAGGAAAAATAACGGGAAAAAAGAAAATGGAACCATTGACAAATATTGGCAATTCACAACTTTTTAATTCGATTCATAACATATTGCCCTCCACGCTCACTACACTATGAAAAAAGGTTTGATGGTTAACCTTATAGTAATTATCATCAATATTAAACTAATAACAAAATAATCTAGGTAGTAAATCATATCATTTGTAATGTTTATATGTTGAAAGATGAGTTAAACTAGATGATCCTATATGTTTGATATTCATACATGTACTATTACCTACGTAAACCTGATCTTAACCATGATATTCTTCATAATTGGGAAAATTTGACATGTTTGGAGTGCAATGGTGAGTTGTTCCACTGTCAGCATACCATGAAGGATCATTTAAAGTTGTTGGTGTAGTGGTGCACGAAATTGTGATCACTACTTTTCACAACTCAAATAATCCCCGGTAATGAATCCAAAAACTTGGTGTTCAATACCATGGCATAAACACAACTAACCAGCAAGTGCACTGGGTCGTCCAAGTAATAAACCTTACGCGAGTAAGGGTCGATCCCACGGAGATTGTTGGTATGAATCAAGCTATGGTCACCTTGTAAATCTTAGTCAGGCATACTCAAATGGTTATGGATGATATATGAATAAAAGATAAAGATAGAGATACTTATGCAATTCATTGGTAAGAACTTCAGATAAGCGAATGGAGATGCTTTGTCCCTTCCGTTTCTCTGCTTTCCTACTGTCTTCATCCACTCCTTCTTACTCCTTTCCATGGCAAGCTGTATGTTGGGCATCACCGTTGTCAGTGGCTACAGTCCTGTCCTCTCAGTGGAAATGTTCAACGCACCCTGTCACGGCACGGCTATCCAGCTGTCGGTTCTCGATCATGTCGGAATAGAATCCAGTGATTCTTTTGCGTCTGTCACTAACGCCCCACAATCGCGAGTTTGAAGCTTGTCACAGTCATTCAATCATTGAATCCTACTCAGAATACCACAGACAAGGTTTAGACCTTCCAGATTCTCTTGAATGCAGTCATCAATTCTAGCTTATACCACGAAGATTCCGGTTAAGGAACCCAAGAGATATCCACCCAATCTAAGGTAGAACGGAGGTGATTGACGGTCACACGTTCATAGGTGAGAATGATGATGAGTGTCATGGATCATCACATTCATCAAGTTGAAGAACAAGTGATATCTTGGAACAAGAACAAGCTGAATTGAATAGAAGAACAATAGTAATTGCATTAATACTCGAGGTACATCAGAGCTCCACACCTTAATCTATGGTGTGTAGAAACTCCACCGTTGAAAATACATAAGAACAAGGTCTAGGCATGGCCGTGAGGCCAGCCCCATGATCTAAGATAGCATAAGACTAAAGATAGCTACCAAGATATCAAATACAATAGTAAAAGGTCCTATTTATAGGGAACTAGTAGCTTAAGAATTACAAAGATGAGTAAATGACATAAAAATCCACTTCCGGGCCCACTTGGTGTGTGCTTGGGCTGAGCATTGAAGCATTTTTGTGTAGAGACTCTTCTTGGAGTTAAACGCCAGCTTTTGTGCCAGTTTGGGCGTTTAACTCCCACTTTGGTGCTAGTTCCGGCGTTTAACGCTGGAAATTCTGAAGGTGACTTTGAACGCCGGTTTAGGCCATCAAATCTTGGGCAAAGTATGAACTATCATATATTGCTGGAAAGCCCAGAATGTCTACTTTCCAACGCCGTTAAGAGCGCGCCAATTGAGCTTCTTTAGCTCCAGAAAATCCACTTCGAGTGCAGGGAGGTCAGAATCCAACAGCATCTGCAGTCCTTTTCAGTCTCTGAATCAGATTTTTGCTCAAGTCCCTCAATTTCAGCCAGAAAATACCTGAAATCACAGAAAAACACACAAACTCATAGTAAAGTCCAGAAAAGTGAATTTTAACTAAAAACTAATAAAAATATACTAAAAACTAACTAAAATATACTAAAAACATACTAAAAACAATGCCAAAAAGCGTACAAATTATCCGCTCATCACAACACCAAACTTAAATTGTTGCTTGTCCCCAAGCAACTGAAAATCAAACAAGATAAAAAGAAGAGAATATGCAATGAACTCCAAAAACATCTATGAAGATCAGTATTAATTAGATGAGCGGGGCTTTAGCTTTTTGCCTCTGAATAGTTTTGGCATCTCACTTTATCCTTTGAAATTCAGAATGATTGGCTTCTTTAGGAACTCAGAATCCAGATAGTGTTATTGATTCTCCTAGTTAAGTATGATGATTCTTGAACACAGCTACTCTATGAGTCTTGGCCGTGGCCCAAAGCACTCTGTCTTCCAGTATTACCACCGGATACATACATGCGACAGACACATAATTAGGTGAACCTTTTCAGATTGTGACTCAGTTTTGCTAGAGTCCCCAATTAGAGGTGTCCAGGGTTCTTAAGCACACTCTTTCTGCCTTGGATCACAATTTTATTTCTTTCTTTTTCTTTCTTTTTCTCTTTCTCCTTTTTTTTTTCGTTTTTTTCGCTTCTTCTCTTTTTTTTGTATTCACTGCTTTTTCTTGCTTCAAGAATCATTTTTATGATTTTTTAGATCCTCAGTAACATGTCTCCTTTTTCATCATTCTTTCAAGAGCCAACATTCATGAACCACAAATTCAAAAGACATATGCACTGTTTAAGCATACATTCAGAAAACAAAAGTATTGCCACCACATCAAAATAATTAATCTGTTATAAAATTTAAAATTCATGCAATTCTTCTCTTTTTCAATTAAGAACATTTTTCATTTAAGAAAGGTGATGGATTCATAGGACATTCATAACTTTAAGGCATAGACACTAAGACACTAATGATCATAAGACACAAACATGGATAAACATAAGCATGATTTTTCGAAAAACAGAAAAATAAAGAACAAGGAGATTAAAGAACGGGTCCACCTTAGTGATGGCGGCTTGTTCTTCCTCTTGAAGATCTTATGGAGTGCTTGAGCTCCTCAATGTCTCTTCCTTGTCTTTGTTGCTCCTCTCTCATGATTCTTTGATCTTCTCTAATTTCATGGAGGAGAATGGAGTGTTCTTGGTGCTCCACCCTTAGTTGTCCCATGTTGGAACTCAATTCTCCTAGGGAGGTGTTCGGTTGCTCCCAATAGTTTTGTGGAGGAAAGTGCATCCCTTGAGGCATCTCAGGGATTTCTTGATGAGTAGGATCTCTTGTTTGCTCCATCCTTTTCTTAGTGATAGGCTTGAGGTCATGCCTTCTTAATTGAACCGGCTTCCCTCTTGAATCTCTCTTCCATTGAGCGCCCTTTTCACAAATGTTTATGAGGACTTGGTCCAACCTTTGATCAAAGTTGACCCTTTTTTGAGTTTGAAAGGGATCTCGGGGATCACCTTCTTCATGGCCACAACTTCATAGAAGTGGTCTTGATGCACCCTTGAGATGAATCTCTCCATCTCCCATGACTCAGAGGCGAAAGCTTTTACCTTCTCTTTCCTCTTTCTAGAGGTTTCTATGGCCTTGGATGCCATAAATGGTTATGGAAAAACAAAAAGCAATACCTTTACCACACCAAACTTAAAAGGTTTGCTCGTCCTCGAGCAAAAGAAGAAAGAAGAGAGTAGAAGAAGAAGAAATAGAGGAGATGGAGATGGCTTTGTGGTTCAGCCAAAGGGGAAGAAGTGGTGTTTAGGGTGTGTGAAAATGAGGGAGTGAAGGTGGGTTTATATAGGGGTGGAGATAGGGGTAGGGTTCGGTCATGTAAGGGTGGGTTTGGGAGGGAAAGTGGTTTGAATTTGAATGGTGAGGTAGGTGGGGTTTTATGAAGGATGGATGTGAGTGGTGAAGAGAATAGTGGGATTTGATAGGTGAGGGGTTTTTGGGGAAGAGTGGTAGAGGTGATTGGTGAATGGGTGAAGAAGAAGAGAGAGGGTGGTGGGGTAGGTGGGGATCCTGTGGGGTCCACAGATCCTGAGGTGTCAAGGAAAATTCAACCCTGCACCAAGTGGCGTGCAAAAATGCACCCTTTGCCAATTCTGGCGTTAAACACCGGGCTGGTGCCCATTTCTGGCGTTTAACGCCAGCTTCTTGCCCTTTCCTGGTGTTTAACACCAGTCTGGTGCCCCTTTCTGGCGTTAAACGCCCAGAATGGTGCCAGACTGGGCGTTAAACGCCCATTTGCTAGCTTCACTGGCGTTTAAACGCCAGCAAGTTCTCCTCCAGGGTGTGCTGTTTTTCTTTCTGTTTTTCATTCTGTTTTTGCTTTTTCAATTGATTTTGTGACTTCCCATGATCATCAACCTACAGAAAACATAAAATAACAAAGGAAAATAGATTAAATATAACATTGGGTTGCCTCCCAACAAGCACTTTTTTAATGTCAATAGCTTGACAGAGGGCTCTCATGGAGCCTCACAGATACTCAGAGCAATGTTGGAACCTCCCAACACCAAACTTAGAGTTTGAATGTGGGGGTTCAACACCAAACTTAGAATTTGGTTGTGGCCTCCCAACACCAAACTTAGAGTTTGACTGTGGGGGCTCTGTTTGACTCTGTTTTGAGAGAAGCTCTTCATGCTTCCTCTCTATGGTGACAGAGGGATATCCTTGAGCCTTAAACACGAAGGATTCTTCATTCACTTGAATGACCAATTCTCCTCTGTCCACATCAATCACAGCCTTTGTTGTGGCTAGGAAGGGTCTGCCAAGGATGATGGATTCATCCATGCACTTCCCAGTCTCTAGGACTATGAAATCAGCAGGGATGTAATGGTCTTCAATCTTCACCAGAACATTCTCTACAAGTCCATAAGCTTGTTTTCTTGAATTGTCTGCCATCTCTAGTGAGATTCTTGCAACTTGTACCTCAAAGATCCCTAGCTTCTCCATTACAGAGAGAGGCATGAGGTTTACACTTGACCCTAAGTCACACAGAACCTTCTTAAAGGTCATGGTGCCTACGGTACAAGGTATTGAAAACTTCCCAGGATCTTGTCTCTTTTGAGGTAATTTCTGCCTAGACAAGTCATCCAGTTCTTTGGTGAGCAAAGGAGGTTCGTTCTCCCAAGTCTCATTACCGAATAACTTGTCATTTAGCTTCATGATTGCTCCAAGGTATTTAGCAACTTGCTCTTCAGTGACATACTCATCCTCTTCAGAGGAAGAATACTCATCAGAGCTCATGAATGGCAGAAATAAATCCAATGGAATCTCTATGGTCTCAGTGTGAGCCTCAGATTCCCAAGGTTCCTCATTAGGGAACTCATTGGAGGCCAGTGGGCGTCCATTGAGGTCTTCCTCAGTGGCGTTCACTGCCTCTTCCTCCTCTCCAAATTCGGCCATGTTGATGGCCTTGCACTCTCCTTTTGGATTTTCTTCTGTATTACTTGGAAGAGTACTAGGAGGGAGTTCAGTAATTTTCTTGCTCAGCTGTCCCACTTGTGCCTCTAAATTTCTAATGGAGGACCTTGTTTCAGTCATGAAACTTTGAGTGGTTTTGATCAGATCAGAGACCATGGTTGCTAAGTCAGAGTGGCTCTGCTTAAAACTCTCTGTCTGTTGCTGAGAAGATGATGAAAAAGGCTTACCATTGCTAAACCTGTTTCTTCCACCATTATTGTTGTTGAAACCTTGTTGAGGTCTCTGTTGATCCTTCCATGAAAGATTTGGATGATTTCTCCATGAAGAATTATAGGTGTTTCCATAGGGTTCTCCCATGTAATTCACCTCTTCTATTGAAGGGTTCTCAGGATCATAAGCTTCTTCTTCAGATGAAGCATCCTTAGTACTGTCTGGTGCATTTTGCATTCCAGACAGACTTTGAGAAATCAAATTGACTTGCTGAGTCAATATCTTGTTCTGAGCCAATATGGCATTCAGAGTATCAATCTCAATAACTCCTTTCTTCTGATTTGTCCCATTGTTCACAGGATTCCTTTCAGAAGTGTACATGAATTGGTTATTTGCAACCATTTCAATTAGTTTTTGAGCTTCTGTAGGCGTCTTCTTCAGATGAAGAGATCCTCCAGCAGAGCTATCCAATGACATCTTGGACAGTTCAGACAGACCATCATAGAAAATACCTATGATACTCCATTCAGAAAGCATGTCAGAGGGACACTTTCTGATCAATTGTTTGTATCTTTCCCAAGCTTCATAGAGGGATTCTCCTTCCTTCTGTCTGAAGGTTTGGACTTCCACTCTAAGCTTACTCAATTTTTGAGGTGGAAAGAACTTTGCCAAGAAAGCATTGACTAGCTTTTCCCAAGAGTTCAGGCTTTCTTTAGGTTGTGAGTCCAACCATATCCTAGCTCTGTCTCTTACAGCAAAAGGGAATAGCATAAGTCTATAGACCTCAGGGTCAACCCCATTAGTCTTGACAGTATCACAGATTTGCAAGAATTCAGCTAAAAACTGATGAGGATCTTCCAATGAAAGTCCATGGAACTTGCAATTCTGTTGCATTAGAGAAACTAATTGAGGCTTAAGCTCAAAGTTGTTTGCTCCAATGGCAGGGATAGAGATGCTTCTCCCATAGAAGTCGGGAGTAGGTGCAGTAAAGTCACCCAGCACCTTCCTTGCATTGTTGGCATTGTTGTTGTTTTCGGCTGCCATGGGTTCTTCTTCTTTGAAGATTTCTGTTAGGTCCTCTACAGAGAGTTGTGCCTTGGCTTCTCTTAGCCTTTGCTTCAAGGTCCTTTCAGGTTCAGGGTCAGCCTCAACAAGAATGCTTTTGTCTTTGCTCCTGCTCATATGAAAGAGAAGAGAACAAGAAAATGTGGAATCCTCTATGTCACAGTATAGAGATTCCTTGAGGTGTCAGAGGAACAGAAAAAATAAAAGGAAGAGGGAGAAGAATTCAAACTTAGTGAGATAGAGTTCGAATTGTGCATTGAGGAGGGGTGTTACTCCATAAATAGAAGGATGTGAGAAGAGAGGAAGAAATTTTCGAAAACAAAGTAAAAGATTTTTTAAAAACATTTTGAAAAACACTAATTGATTTTCGAAAACCAAGAGTGGGAAAAAATCAAGTGATTTTTGAAAAAGATTTTGAAATTAGAAATAAAAAAGATATGATTGAAAACTATTTTTGAAAAAGATGTGATTAAAAAGATATGATTTGAAAAACAATTTAAAAAGATTTGGTTTTAAAAATTAATGACTTGGCTAACAAGAAAAGATATGATTCAAACATTAAACCTTTCTCAACAGAAAAGGCAACATACTTGAAATGTTGAATCAAATCATTAATTGATAGCAAGTATTTTTGAAAATGGAAAGAAATTGATTTTGAAAACATATGATTGAAAAGATATGATTTGAAAAAGATTTGATTTTGAAAAACTTTGAAAACTTGAAAAAAAATTTGCATTGAAAACATAATCTTCCCTCTTGTGCCATCCTGGCGTTAAACGCCCAGAATGGTATCCATTCTGGCGTTTAACGCCCAAAATGCTACCCTTTTGGGCGTTAAACGCCCAGCCAGGCACCCTGGCTGGCGTTTAAACGCCAGTTTTCCTTCTTCACTGGGCATTTCGAACGCCCAGCTTTTTCTGTATAATTCCTCTGCTGCATGTACTGAATCTTCAGTTCCCTGTATTATTGACTTGAAAATAGAACCAAGATCAAATAAACAATGCATGTAAGACACCAAACTTAAAATGAGACTAGTGTCTCAGTAAGAAACATAACATATTTTTGGTTTTTATGATTTTGTAATATTTTTTTTTTGGATTTTTCAAAAATTAAGTGAAAAAAGAAAATAAAAGTATCAAAATTCTTAATGAGAATTCCAGGAATCATGCAATGTTAGTCTAAAGCTTTAGTCTAAAGGAATTAGACATGGATAGCTAAGCTTCGGCAGGACACTGCATTCAAGAGCTAAATTGATGAGAATCAATCAGCTTTGGTGATGATAAGATCATCACCTTGAAACACTAGAATTCATTCTTAAGAACTCTGAAAAATACCTAATCTAAGCAACAAGATGAACCGTCAGTTGTCCATACTCGAAATAATCCCCGGTAATGAATCCAAAAACGTGGTGTTCAATACCATGGCATAAACACAACTTCGCACAACTAACCAGCAAGTGCACTGGGTCGTCCAAGTAATAAACCTTACGCGAGTAAGGGTCGATCCCACGGAGATTGTTGGTATGAATCAAGCTATGGTCACCTTGTAAATCTTAGTGGTGCGCGAAATTGTGAACAATACTTTTCACAACTCTCATAATCCCTGGTCATGAACTCCAAAAACTTGGTGGTTCAATTCCATGGCATTACACAACTTCGCACAACTAACCAGCAAGTGCACTGGGTCGTCCAAGTAATACCTTACGTGAGTAAGGGTCGATCCCACGGAGATTGTTAGTATGAAGCAAGCTATGGTCATCTTGCAAATCTTAGTCAGGCAGACTCAAATGTATATGGTGATGAACGAAAATAACATAAAAGATAAAGATAGAGATACTTATGTAATTCATTGGTAGGAACTCCAGATAAGCGCATGAAGATGCCTTCCCTTCCGTCTCTCTGCTTTCCTACTGTCTTCATCCAATCCTTCTTACTCCTTTCCATGGCAAGCTCGTGTAAGGTTTCACCGTTGTCAATGGCTACCTCCCATCCTCTCAGTGAAAGCGATTGCATATGCTCTGTCACAGCATAGCGGAATTCAGCTGTCGGTTCTCGGTCAGGCCGGAATAATATCCATCGATACTTTTGCGTCTGTCACTAACGCCCCGCCTGCTAGGAGTTTGAAGCACGTCACAGTCATTCAATCATTGAATCCTACTCAGAATACCACAGACAAGATTAGACCTTCCGGATTCTCTTGAATGCTGCCATCAGTTCTCGCCTATACCACGAAGATTCCGGTTAAAGAATCCAAGAGATATTCACTAGAGCCTTGGTTGCTTGTAGAACAAAAGTGGTTGTCAGTCACCTTGTTCATAAGTGAGAATGATGATGAGTGTCACGGATCATCACATTCATCAAGTTGAAGAACAAGTGATATCTTAGAACAAGAACAAGCGGAATTGAATGGAAGAACAATAGTAATTGCATTAATACTCGAGGTACAGCAGAGCTCCACACCTTAATCTATGGTGTGTAGAAACTCCACCGTTGAAAATACATAAGCATAAGGACTAGGCATGGCCGAATGGCCAGCCTCCCAATGATCTAAGATAGCATAAAACGAAGATAGCTACCAAAAAGTCCTCTAATAAACTAGTAAAAGGTCCTACTTATAGATAACTAGTAGCCTAAGGTTTACAGAAATGAGTAAATGACATAAAAATCCACTTCCGGGCCCACTTGGTGTGTGCTTGGGCTGAGCAATGAAGCAATTTCGTGTAGAGACTCTTCTTGGAGTTAAACGCCAGCTTTTATGCCAGTTTGGGCGTTTAACTCCCATTTGGGTGCCAGTTCCAGCGTTTAACGCTGGGATTTCTTGAGGTGACTTTGAACGCCGGTTTGGGCCATCAAATCTTGGACAAAGTATGAACTATCATATATTGCTGGAAAGCCCAGGATGTCTAATTTCCAACGCCGTTGAGAGCGCGCCAATTGGGCTTCTGTAGCTCCAGAAAATCCACTTCGAGTGCAGGGAGGTCAGAATCCAACAGCATCTGCAGTCCTTTTCAGTCTCTGAATCAGATTTTTGCTCAGAACCTTCAATTTCAGCCAGAAAATACCTGAAATCACAGAAAAACACACAAACTCATAGTAAAGTCCAGAAAAGTGAATTTTAACTAAAAACTAATAAAAATATACTAAAAACTCAACTAAAACTACCAAAAACATACTAAAAACAATGCCAAAAAGTGTATAAATTATCCGCTCATCACAACACCAAACTTAAATTGTTGCTTGTCCTCAAACAACTGAAAATCAAATAGGATAAAAAGAAGAGAATATGCAATGAATTCCAAAAACATCTATGAAGATCAGGATTAATTAGATGAGCGGGGCTTTTAGCTTTTTGCCTCTGAACAGTTTTGGCATCTCACTCTATCCTTTGAAATTCAGAAAGGTTGGCTTCTTTAGGAACTCAGAATCCAGATAGTGTTATTGATTCTCCTAGTTAAGTATGATGATTCTTGAACACAGCTACTTATTGAGTCTTGGCCGTGGCCCAAAGCACTCTGTCTTCCAGTATTACCACCGGATACATACATGCCACAGACACATAATTGGGTGAACCTTTTCAGATTGTGACTCAGCTTTGCTAAAGACCCCAATTAGAGGTGTCCAGGGTTCTTAAGCACACTCTTATTGCCTTGGATCACAACTTTATTCTTTCTTTTTCTTTCTTTTTCTCTTTCTTTTTCGTTTTTTTTTTGTATTCACTGCTTTTTCTTGCTTCAAGAATCATTTTTATGATTTTTCAGATCCTCAGTAACATGTCTCCTTTTTCATCATTCTTTCAAGAGCCAACCTTCATGAACCACAAATTCAAGATACATATGCACTGTTTAAGCATACATTCAGAGAACAAGAGTCTTGCCACCACATCAAAATAATTAAACTATTATAAAATTCAAAATTCATGCAATTCTTTCCTTTTTTCTCAATTAAGCACGTTTTTATTCAAGAAAGGTGATGGATTCATAGGACATTCATAACTTTAAGGCATAGACACTAAGACACTAATGATCACAAGACACAAACATGGATAAACATAAGCATAAAATTCGAAAAACTGAAGAATAAAGAACAAGGAAATTAAAGAACGGGTCCACCTTAGTGATGGCGGCTCTTTCTTTCTCTTGAAGATCCTATGGAGTACTTGAGCTCCTCAATGTCTCTTCCTTGTCTTTGTTGCTCCTCTCTCATAATTCTTTGATCTTCTCTAATTTTATGGAGGATGATGGAGTGTTCTTGATGCTCCACCCTTAGTTGTCCCATGTTGGAACTTAATTCTCCTAGGGAGGTGTTTAGTTGCTCCCAATAGTCTTGTGGAGGAAAGTGCATCCCTTGAGGTATCTCAGGGATCTCATGATGAGTAGGGTCTCTTGTGTGCTCCATCCTTTTCTTGGTGATGGGCTTGTCCTCATCAATGGGTGTATCTCCTTCTATGTCAACTCCAACTGAATAACAGAGGTGACAAATGAGGTGAGGAAAGGCTAGCCTTGCCAAGGTGGAAGACTTATCCGCCACTTTATAGAGTTCTTGGGCTATGACCTCATGAACTTCCACTTCTTCTCCAATCATGATGCTATGAATCATGATGGCCCGGTCTAGAATAACTTCGGACCGGTTGCTAGTGGGAATGATTGAGCGTTGGATGAATGGTGCACGAAATTGCAATCACACTTTTGCAACTCCGCACAACTAACCAGCAAGTGCACTGGGTCGTCCAAGTAATACCTTGCGTGAGCAAGGGTCGATCCCACGGAGATTGTCGGCTTGAAGCAAGCTATGGTTATCTTGTAAATCTTAGTCAGGATATCAGCAATTATCAGGATTGATTGTAAAAAGCAAAAGAACATGAAATGGTTACTTGTATTGCAGTAATGGAGAATAGGCTGGGGTTTTGGAGATGCTCCATCTTCTGAATCTCTGCTTTCCTACTGTCTTCTTCATCAAACACGCAAGGCTCCTTCCATGGCAAGCTGTATGTAGGGTTTCACCATTGTCAGTGGCTACCTCCCATCCTCTCAGTGAAAATACGTCCCTGATGCTCTGTCACAGCATAGGCTAATCATCTGTCGGTTCTCAATCAGGCCGGAATAGAATCCAGTGATTCTTTTGCGTCTGTCACTAACGCCCCGCCTTCAGGAGTTTGAAGCACGTCACAGTCATTCAATCATTGAATCCTACTCAGAATACCACAGACAAGGTTTAGACCTTCCGGATTCTCTTGAATGCCGCCATCAGTTCTAGCTTATACCACGAAGATTCCGATTGAAGAACCCAAGAGATATCTACTTAATCTAAGATAGAACGGAGGTGGTTGTCAGTCACACGTTCATAGTTGAGAATATGATGAGTGTCACGGATCATCACATTCATCCGGGTTAAGAGCAAGTGATATCTTAGAATGGAAGCAAGCATGATTGAATAAGAAACAGTAGTAATTGCATTAATCCATCAAGACACAGCAGAGCTCCTCACCCCCAACCATGGGGTTTAGAGACTCATACTGTGGAAAGAAACGTGTAAGAAATGTTATGGGGTCATAAGGTACGGATACAATGTCAAAAGATCCTATTAATAGTAAACTAGTGTCCTAAGGTTTACAGAAATGAGTAAATGACAGAAAAATCCACTTCCGGGCCCACTTGGTGTGTGCTTGGGCTGAGCAATGAAGGAATTTCGTGTAGAGACCTTTTCTGGAGTTAAACGCCAGCTTTCATGCCAGTTTGGGCGTTTAACTCCAATTTTTATGCCAGTTCCGGCGTTTAACGCTGGAATTTCTGTAGGTGACTTTGAGCGCCGATTTGGGCCATCAAATCTTGGGCAAAGTATGGACTATTATATATTGCTGGAAATCCCAGGATGTCTACTTTCCAATGCCGTTGAGAGCGCGCCAATTGGGCTTCTGTAGCTCCAGAAAATCCACTTCGAGTGCAGGGGGGTCAGAATCCAACAGCATCTGCAGTCCTTTTCAGTCTCTGGATCAGATTTTTGCTCAGGACCCTCAATTTCAGTCAGAAAATACCTGAAATCACAGAAAAACACACAAACTCATAGTAAAGTCCAGAAAAGTGAATTTTAATTAAAAACTAATAAAAATATACTAAAAACTAACTAAAAGATACTAAAAACATACTAAAAACAATGCCAAAAAGCATACAAATTATCCGCTCATCACAACACCAAACTTAAATTGTTGCTTGTCCCCAAGCAACTGAAAATCAAAATAGGATAAAAAGAAGAGAATATACTATAGACTCCAAAATATCAAAGAAACATAGCTCCAATTAGATGAGCGGGACTAGTAGCTTTTTGCCTCCGAACAGTTTTGGCATCTCACTCTATCCTTTGAAGTTCAGAATGATTGGCATCTATAAGAACTCAGAACTCAGATATTGTTATTGATTCTCCTAGTTAAGTATATTGATTCTTGAACATAGCTAGTGTATGAGTCTTGGCTGTGGCCCAAAGCACTCTGTCTTCCAGTATTACCACCGGATACATACATGCCACAGACACATAATTGGGTGAACCTTTTTAGATTGTGACTCAGCTTTGCTAGAGTCCCCAATTAGAGGTGTCCAGGGTTCTTAAGCACACTCTTATTTGCCTTGGATCACAACTCTTATTCTTTTCTTTTTCTTTCTTTTTCTCTCTTTTTTTTTTCGAAATTTTTTTTTGTATTCACTGCTTTTTCTTGCTTCAAGAATCATTTTGATGATTTTTCAGATCCTCAATAACAGTTCTCTTTCTCTTCATTCTTTCAAGAGCCAACACTTTTAACATTCTTGAAACAACAAATTCAAGAGACATATGCACTGTTCAAGCATTCATTCAGAAAACAAAAAGTATTGTCACCACATCAAACTAATTCAACTAGTTTCAGAGATAAATTTCGAAATCCTGTACTTCTTGTTCTTTTGTGATTAAAGCATTTTTCATTTAAGAGAGGTGATGGATTCATAGGACATTCATAGCTTTAAGGCATAGACTTTATTAATTTTATTAATTAAGAACAAGACTCAAATATAGATATAAGATGAGACTAGAAATAAAAACGAAAAAAAAAAAATATAGGCTCCTAATGATAGAGGTGTTCACAGAGTTAGGACTCAACAACCTTGATTTTGAGAAGTGGATGCTCCCTCAGCTTGAGAGGAGAGCTTTTGGCGCTTCATCTCTTGGATTTCACGCCCCTGCTTCTCTTGTTCCTTCAGCAATTTGCAGAGCATGCAGTTCTGATTCTGCTGTTCTTCCTTAAGTTGCTCCATAGTCTCTTGCAACTTAGTGATAGATGCTTCCAGGCTGGCCCAGTAGTCAATTCTTGGGAATTCAGGGAGGAATTCCTGCGCCCTCCTCTTGATGGAGTTGTCTTGCACTTGTCCTTCCATTGTCTTCTTGGTGATTGGGTGCTCAATGGGTATGAACTCATCTACTCCCATCTTCACCCCAGCCTCTTTACAGAGTAAGGAAATCAAGCTTGGATAAGCCAATTTGGCTTCAGTGGAATTCTTATTTGCAATTGTGTAGATCTCACAAGCAATCACATGATGGACCTCCACCTCTTTTCCAAGCATAATGCAATGAATCATCACTGCCCTCTTGACGGTGACCTCAGAACGGTTGCTAGTGGGCAATATGGAACGCCCAATGAAGTCTAACCAACCTCTTGTAATTGGCTTGAGGTCTCCCCTCTTGAGTTGGTTTGGGACACCCTTTGAATTGGTTATCCACTTAGTTCCAGGGAGGCATATGTCCTCTAGGATTTGATCCAACCCTTTATCTACTCTCACCATCCTCCTATTAAAGGAGTCAGGATCATCTTGCAGTTGAGGTAACTTGAAGATTTCTCTTATTTTGTCCAGATGAAAGTACATAACTTTCCCTCTGACCATGGTTCTGTAGGTATGGTAAGCGGTTCCAGTCATTCTCTGCTTATCTGTCAACCACAGATTTGAGTAGAATTCCTGAACCATGTTCCTTTCAACCTTTGTCTCAGGACTGGTTAGAACTTCCCATCCTCTGTTTCGAATTTGCTCTTGGATCCCCGGATATTCATCTTCTTTCAGATCAAATTTAACTTCCGGGATCACTGACCTCAGACCCATTATTTTGTGATAATGGTCTTCATGTTCTTTAGTTAAGAACTTCTCTTGATTCCAAAGATTCTTTGGATTATTCTCTTTCTTGCCTCTTAAATTGGTTTGTTTCCCTTGGGAGCCATGATATTGATGAATCTTGGCTTAGTGATCACGGAAAAGCACACCAAACTTAGAGGTTTGCTTGTCCTCAAGCAAAATAAAAGAGAGAAGAGAGGGGGAGGAAGAGGAAATTCGAATGGTGTGGTGGAATGAGGGAGCCAAACGTGTATTTATAAGGTGGGGAGGGGAGTTTTCGAAAAAAAGAGAGAGGGATTTGAAAAGATATGGAAAGAAATTGAGAAAAGGGTGAGTTTTTGAAGAAGATTTGGGATTAATTTGAAATAGATTTGAAGAATGGTTTTGATTTGTGAAGATTTGAAAGTGAATAATGAAGGGTTGAAGTGCATTTATGTAGAAGAGTATGGTTAAAAAGAGGAAAGTTTGAAAAAATTTGAGTTGAAAACAAAAATGTGGTCCCCCCACCTTTCTGGCGTTAAACGCCCAGAATGGCACCCATTCTGGCGTTTAACGCCCATTTGCTACCCCTTTTGGGCGTTTAACGCCCAGCCAGGTGCCCTGGCTGGCGTTAAACGCCAGAAATCCTTTATCACTGGGCGTTTTTCAGAACGCCCAGGATGCTGCACACCTGGCGTTAAACGCCCAGAATGGTGCCCATTCTGGCGTTTACGCCCAAAATGGCACCATTCCTGGCGTTAAACGCCCAGAATGGTACCCATTCTGGCGTTTAACGCCCAAAATGCCCCTTACTGGCGTTTTTTTCGCCAGTAAGCTCATTTTCTCTGCTTTTTGAGCTGAATCCTTCTGTAACTCTGTGAATTCCTTCTTTTTTGATACTTGCCTCTGTAAGAACTAATCATACCTTCCTAATGACTGGGTTGCCTCCCAGCAAGCGCTTCTTTACTGTCTTTAGCTGGACTTCTGCTAGGAATCACTCAAGTCTCAGTCTTGAGCATTCCTGCTCAAAATTGCTTTCAAGATAATGCTGATTCTTTGTCCATTAACAATGAACTTCTTGTCAGAATCAATATCCTGAAGCTCAACATATCCATATGGTGATACTCCTGTAATCACATACGGACCCTCCACCGGGATTTGAGTTTTCCTGGAAACAGTTTGAGCTTGGAGTTGAAGAGCAGAACTTTTGTCTGGCTCAAAGACTCTGGTTGACAATCTCTTGTCATGCCACTTCTTTGCCTTTTCCTTATAAATTTTGCATTTTCAAAGGCATTGAGTCTGAACTCCTCTAGCTCATTTAGCTGGAGCAGTCTTTCTCACCAGCTAACTGAGCATCCATGTTTAGGAATCGGTTGCCCAGTAGGCTTATGTTCCAGTTCCACAGGTAAATGACAGGCCTTCCCATACACCAATTGGTATGGAGAGGTGCCTATAGGAGTCTTGAATGCTGTCTGTATGCCCACAGAGCATCATCCAAGCTCTTTGCCCAATCCTTTCTTCGGGCTATCACAGTCCGTTCTAGGATTCTTTTTAGCTCTCTGTTAGAGACTTCAGCTTGCCCATTTGTCTGAGGATGATACGGAGTTGCCACTTTATGGCTGATTCCATATCTAACCATAGCAGAGTATAGCTGTTTGTTGCAGAAATGAGTGCCCCCGTCACTGATTAGTACTCTGGGGACGCCAAACCTGCTGAAAATGTTTTTCTGGAGGAATTTCAGTACGGTTTTGGTATCATTAGTGGGTGTAGCAATTGCTTCTACCCACTTAGATACATAGTCCACTGCCACCAGAATGTAAGTGTTTGAGTATGATGGTGGGAATGGTCCCATGAAGTCAATTCCCCATACATCAAACAATTCTATCTCTAATATCCCTTGTTGAGACATGGCATATCCGTGAGGCAGGTTACCAGCTCTTTGGCAACTGTCACAGTTACGCACAAACTCTCGGGAATCTTATAGAGAGTAGGCCAGTAGAAGCCACACTGGAGGACTTTAGTGGCTGTTCGCTCACTTCCAAAATGTCCTCCATATTGTGATCCATGGCAGTGCCATAGGATTCTTTGTGCTTCTTCTCTGGGTACACACCTGCGGATCACTCCGTCAGCACATCTCTTAAAGAGATATGGTTCATCCCAGAGGTAGTACTTGGCGTCTGAAATTAATTTCTTTCTTTGCACATTGCTGTACTCCTTGGGTATGAACCTCACAGCTTTATAGTTTGCCATATCTGCAAACCATGGAGCTTCCTGAATGGCAAAGAGTTGCTCATCTGGGAAAGTCTCAGAGATCTCAGTAGAAGGGAGGGACGCCCCAGCTACTGGCTCTATCCGGGACAGATGATCAGCCACTTGGTTCTCTGTCCCTTTTCTGTCTCTTATTTCTATATCAAACTCTTGCAGAAGCAACACCCATCTTATAAGCCTGGGTTTTGAATCTTGCTTTGTGAGTAAGTATTTAAGAGCAGCATGGTCAGTGTACACAATCACCTTTGATCCCACTAGGTAGGATCTAAACTTGTCAATGGCATAAACCACTGCAAGTAACTCTTTCTCTGTGGTTGTGTAGTTCTTTTGTGCGTCATTTAGAACACGGCTAGCATAATAAATGACGTGCAAAAGCTTGTTATGCCTCTGTCCCAACACTGCACCAATGGCATGATCACTGGCATCACACATTAATTCAAATGGCAATGTCCAATCTGGTGCAGAGATGACTGGTGCTGTGACCAGCTTAGCTTTCAGGGTCTCAAATGCCTGCAGACACTCATTGTCAAAGATGAATGGAGTGTCAGCAGCTAGCAGATTACTTAGAGGTTTAGCAATTTTTGAAAAATCCTTTATGAACCTTCTGTAGAATCCTGCATACCCAAGAAAGCTTCTGATTGCCTTGACATTGGCAGGTGGTGGTAATTTTTCAATTACCTCTACCTTTGCCTTATCCACCTCTATTCCCCTGCTTGAAATTTTATGCCCAAGGACAATTCCTTCAGTCACCATAAAGTGGCATTTTTCCCAGTTTAAAACCAGGTTAGTCTCTTGGCATCTTTTCAGGACAAGTGATAGATGGTTAAGACAGGAGCTGAATGAGTCTCCATATACTGAGAAGTCATCCATGAAGACTTCCAGAAATTTCTCTACCATATCTGAGAAGATAGAGAGCATGCACCTTTGAAAGGTTGCAGGTGCATTGCACAGACCAAAAGGCATCCTCCTGTAGGCAAACACGCCAGAAGGGCAAGTGAATGCTGTTTTCTCTTGGTCCTGGGGATCTACTGCAATTTGGTTGTAGCCTGAATAGCCATCCAAAAAGCAGTAATAGTCATGACCAGCTAGTCTTTCTAGCATTTGGTCTATGAATGGTAAAGGAAAATGATCCTTTCTGGTGGCTGTATTGAGTCTTCTGTAATCAATACACATGCGCCACCCTGTGACTGTCCTTGTAGGAACCAGTTCATTCTTTCATTATGAACCACTGTCATGCCTCCCTTTTGGGAACAACTTGGACAGGGCTCACCCAGGGCTATCAGAAATAGGATAATAATCCCAGCCTCCAGTAATTTAGTGACCTCTTTCTGCACCACCTCATGGCTGGATTTAGCCTCCTCTGTGGTTGAACCACTGGTTTGGCATTATCCTCCAACAGGATCTTGTGCATGCATCTAGCTGGGCTGATGCCTTTAAGATCACTTATGGACCACCCAAGAGCTGTCTTGTGTGTTCTTAGCACTTGAATCAGTGCTTCCTCTCCTGTGGATTTAAAGCAGAGCTTATAATCACTGGAAAAGTGTCACCCTCTCCTAGAAATGCATATTTCAGAGATGGTGGTAGAGGTTTGAGTTCAGGTTTGGG